>NC_084795.1:146054765-146354765 GCF_963169125.1 Humulus lupulus
AAGCTTTTCTAAACACTTGGGAAATAAGATAGAGTGATATTTTGGTATTGAGGTGTAGGTCGGAGTTCTAATCTATCTAAGGTATTCTTTATCCTTAGGTTTAGTCCATTATAGCTCTTCTTATTCTTTCATTTTTCTTCAAAAATCTTAACTTGTTATAATGGCTTTTAGTTAGGTGTTTGAGTTTCTTGAAACTTAAGGTTTTCAGTAAGTTACTATCTTGGTGGTTTAGATCTTCTCCTCATCTTTATTTCTTTAGAAAACTTATGGATCTTATTGTTTGGTTTTAGGAGTTTTCCATCCCACTCTTGTCTCCAATATCCCAGTTTTTGCTAAGGAAAATAGGTTAAATCTTATGTGTTATGATTATGCTATGTGTATGTACGTATATATATGTATATGTTTTATCTTGTAGTCACTTGGGAAATATAGTTGCTTAGATAGCAAATAAGCAAATCCCAAGATTTTTATCATTATCGTAGATTATAGTTATGATTTAACCTACCTCGAATAGTAACAAGAGGACCTAGATGGTTTATCATATACTATATTGTGTTTAAACCTACCTCGAATAGTAGCAAGATGACCTAGATGGTTTCTATCACATACTACGGTAATGAGTTAATGACCATTAATATTGTAGTCCTATGTTTTTATGAGTTACATTTTTACGCCATATGTTTTATGATTTATGTCTTAGTCTTATGATTTATGATATGTTTTAATAGATTTTCCTTGGTGGACATTAGGCTCATTCCTTTTTATTTTAGATGGTGCAGGAAAGTAAGCTTGGAAGGAGGGATGGAGTCATGAAAACTTTGGCATGTGTATTGGGAGAGGACTGAATGGATGGACTGCTAGAAAAGATCGAGGATGAAGTTTATATTATGAGTCTTTCTAATTTATGTATTTATTTTTCCGCATGAAGTATTTGAACTATTAATTAAAGTTTTTTTATGTAATAACAATGGGATCCCGTATTTTGGATTTTTATAATAAAGTTCTATTATCCTATGTATGTATTCCAAAATAGTAGCTATGACTTAGTAGTTTTAATGGTTCGAGGTCTTAGAATTAGTCGGGGCATTACAGTTGGTATTAGAGCCCACGGTTCATATGCATGAAGTTGTCCTTGATACACACACAAAAGCTCCGAATCTAACTGCCAATGTAAGTGTTTATGTTATGATTATTATGTTTATGTTAATAGCTAACATTTTATTCATTATGTTTTCAGTTAAAAATGAATGAAGCTTTAACTTATCATGATATCTAAGCCATTAAGGCATTGAAAAGGGTTAGAGAGCCAAGGGATACAATAAGAGTGCTAGAAAGAATCACTCAAAGATTGATCCTATCTCACAAGGAGATAGTTCACCTTCAAACCACTAAGAAAATTATGATGAGAGCCATGGAACAATATGTCTTAGTAATTATCCTTTTCAAGGATTTTCCTTCTGTAGTTTCAAAATTGAAAGGATTATGGGAGACTATGGATGATGAAGATGATTTACCGGTAGCCATGAGATATTATTTTCTGATACTTAGGTTTACCTATAGGTTTGAGTTTCAATTCACTAATGAACAAAATCATAATATCTTAATGAACATTCCCCGAGGTAGTTTTGAGGCTAATGATAGTGATGATTATGAAGAAATAAATGATGATATGTTAGATGAAGGGTCAGATGTAGAAGATCCTGATTTTTAGATATTTACCCTAGTTATTTTTATTATAGTTTCTTTATTTTGAATTTATGATTGTAATAAGTGAAAATCTTTTTCCAAATGAATAAAGTTGTTATTTTTGAATGACATGTACGAGTTTGATTTTTTTTCTACAATCATAATAAATTTAGAATAAATTCAATAAATAATGACTGAGTTCGGTAAAGGTGGATACAAATCAATGAATCAGATTATGTATTGAGAGTTTCGGGGGCCATAGTAGTGGGAACGATTATACTGATCCCAGACCTCCCTCAATATGGTTAACTTTGGAACAACGACGAGTTTCGAGCCTGAGAATTAAGTTATATAGGGTGATTAGAAACAGACTTAGAAAATAATAAAGATGGCTTAGTGTTCTAAGTATAGAAACACACCCTAATTTATAAAAGATGGCTTACATAATTTTTCATAAGAAATCATAACTGATAGGTCTGAGTTATGTTTGCTTAGACTAAGTTTTGCCTTAAAACCTATTTGGGAAAGTTCTAACGTGTTTCCTCAAATGTTAGAACTTTCCTGAAGATGTCGCTACGAAGGTCTGCACGCACGAATGGAAATGCCCCTAGCACCACCAACGAGACTAACGAAGCCCCTCCAGTCTGAAGAAAGGGAACGCGTGCTACTACTGCTGCTACCAATAGAAATGCACCACCACCAGTTGACAACACCGCTGAGATTATTTGGCTACGTCTTCAAGTAGAAGAACTGATGCAACAACAACGACAACAGCCGCAGCTGCAGCCACAGCCTCAGCCGCAACCTCAAGCACCCCAGCAAGTAGGATATCCATATGGGGGATGGTCGATGGTGAACTACACGCCTTATCCAGCTCAGTACATAGAGACAATCTACGAGCGTTTCCGTAAGCAGCACGCTCCAAACTTTGAAGGGACAACCGACCCCCTTTGAGGAGGAAGATTGACTCAGGAATGTAGAGCCTATCCTAGCACACATGAACCTCGGCAATGCGGATCGCATATCTTGCGTTTCCTCTCCACTGAAAAAGGATGCCAGAATTTGGTGGGATTTGGAACAACAAACTCATGATGTCGCCACCATGACTTGGGCTAGATTTGTGGAGCTGTTTCACAAAAAGTACTACAACTCGACAGTTATCGCTACGAGGGTGGAAGAGTTTGCTAGTCTGAAGTAGGGCAATTTGACGGTAGTCAAGTACGCTAGAAAATTTGATCGTCTAGCCAAGTTTGCACCATAGTTAGTCCTAACTGATTTCTTAAGGGTAACCAAGTTCACCAGAGGACTCAGACCCAAGATTGAGTTAGGAGTCAAGCTTGAAAATCCTGGAACCACTTCTTACGTCGATGTCCTAGAAACGATTATAGAGGTGGAAAGGCTCCAAGAAAATGTTAGTAAGGAGGAGGCAAGCAAGTTTGAACCCAGGCAATAGGATCAGACTCAGAATGGTAGAAACAACAACAACCACTAGCACAACAATAATGGGTAGCAAAGAAAGCATCCTGATAATAAGCAAGCCGATGGTGACAAAAGAACATAGACTAATAATGGTAATAATAGGTCGGGTTATGTGGAATACCCTCAGTGCTCCAAATGCTAGAAAAGACATCCTAGGGAGTGTCGTGCAAACACAAAGGGTTGTTTTAATTGTGGCTAGGAAGGTCATCAGAAAAAGGAATGTCCGCAGCTCAAAATAGAAGTTAAGAAGGACAACAAGATGGTTCCAACCAGAGTCATTGCCTTGTCTCAGGGAGAAGTCGAAGCTAGTAACAAGGTGTTCACAGGTCAACTTCCTATCCTCGATAATATATGTTCAGTATTGTTTGATTCGGGAGCAACACACTCAAATATCTCATTAGGAATGATAGAGAAATTAGACAAACCTTGTGAAAGATTTAGAACTAGGTTTGTTACTGAACTGCCTTCAGGTGAAGTAGTTCTATCATCACGAATAGTACAAGGTGTACCAATCAAAGTCGATGGCACGGAGCTAGAAGGAGACCTGATAGAACTAGAGATGAAGGACTTTGACGTAATACTGGGCATGGACTGGCTAGCGAGACATGGTGCAACCATCGACTGTAGATGCAAGAAAACGATGTTCGAAACTCCTAACGGTTAGAAACTATGTTTTATAGGAAATGTTTCAGGACTACGGACATTACTTATCTAATCTTTCAAAGCTCAGAGGATGATAGAGAAAGGATGTCATGCATTAGCAAGCGTCACTGATGTGGCACATGAAACACCGTTAAAGGTTGAAGACGTCCGCATTATAAAGGAATTCCCAGAGATATTTCCTAACGACTTACCAGGGAAACCGCCTACTGGGGAAATTGACTTCACAATCAAACTAGTACTGGGAACCGAGCCTATCTCAAAGGCACCATATCGGATGGCACCTACCGAACTCAAGGAGTTGAAAACACAATTACAAGAACTCTTAGACTTGGGTTTAATCAGACCGAGCCATTCGCCATGGGGAGCATCGATTCTATTTGTGAAGAAGAAGGATGGAAGCATGCGGATGTGTATCGATTGCCTAAAGCTAAACAAGGTGACAATTAAGAGCAAGTACCCGCTACGTCAGATCGATGACTTATTTGATCAAATACGAGGAGCGATCGTATTTTCAAAGATTGATCTATGGTCCGGTTATCAACAGCTCAAGGTAAGGGAAGAAGATATACCGAAGACAACTTTTAGGACTCGATATTGACATTACGAGTTCCTAGTTATGTCTTTTTGTCTTACCAACGCTCCAGCCACATTTATGGACTTAATGAATCAGGTCTTCAAGGATTACTTGGACAAATTTGTCGTAGTGTTCATTGACGATATTTTGGTATACTCCAAGGACGAAGTCGAGCACGAGGAACATTTAAGATTGACCATGGTGCGACTAAAGGAGCATCGACTTTACACCAAGTTCAAGAAATGCGAATTTTGGCTATCACAAGTAGCGTTCCTGGACATATAGTATCTAAGGATGGAGTCGCAGTAGACCCAAATAAGGTAGATGCTATGAAGGATTGGCCAAGACCTAAGAATGTGTCAAAAGTTAGAAGTATTCTCGAGCTAGCAGGCTATTATCAGAGGTTTGTAGAAGGATTTTCTAATATAGCCACTCAGGTTACCAACCTGACCCGAAAATACAAAAGTTCAACTGGACGAATAGATGTCAAGAGAGCTTTCAGTTGCTCAAGGATAAATTATGCTCAGCACCAGTACTTTGTGTACTGACACCCAACGACAAGTTTGTAGTATACTATGATGCGTTGAAGCAAGGTTTGGGTTGTGTGCTGATGCAAAATGACAAATTAATAGCCTATGCCTTAGGGTAGTTGAAGGAATACGAGCAACGCTCAACACACGATATGGAGTTGGCAGCGGTGGTCTTCGCATTGAAACTCTGGCGCCACTATCTTTATGGAGAACGGTGTGAGATTTATACAGACCACAAGAGTTTAAAATATTTCTTCACGCAGAAGGAGCTCAATATGAGGCAACACAGGTGGTTAGAACTAGTAAAGGATTATGACTGCAAAATCCTATACCACCCAGGAAAGGTAAATGTAGTTGCAGATGCGTTAAGTCGGAAGAGTTACAGAAATTTGGCAGCATTATCTGGAATCGAAAAGCTGCTACAGCAAGAGCTGATTAATGCCGGAATAGAAATAGTCAGGGGTCAATTGGCTAACATGTCCATTCAGTCAAGTTTACTAGAGGATATACGGATCGGGTAAGGGCATGATGACACGTTAGTATCACATATGGCTGTAGTCAAAGAAGGCAAGAATACAGATTTCTCTATATCAGAACAGGGGTTCTTGAGATATAAGGGCCGGGTATGCGTGCCGAATGACTATGGGATTAAGATGAAGATTTTAGAATTGGCACACACTACCCCATACTCAGTTCACCCGGGGTCGAGCATGATGACTCACGACCTTAAGGCACTATATTGGTGGCTGGGAATGAAGAAAGTCGTTGTAGAATATGTATCCAAATGCCTTATATGCTAGTAAGTAAAGGCGGAACATCAACGAATTGCAGGCATATTGCAACTGCTTAGTATTCCGAAATGGAAGTGGGAAGACATAGCCATGGACTTCGTGACATGATTACCACGAGCAAATAAGCAAAACGACTCGACTTGGGTTGTGGAAGATAGACTCACCAAATTAGCTCACTTCCTGCCTGTCAAGACTACGTACACTGTAGATCAGTACACAGACATTTATGTTCGAGAAATTGTACGACTGCATGGAATCCCTAAGGCCATAGTATCTGATAGAGGATTGGTGTTTACATAGAGATTTTGAGGAAGCTTGTAGCTAGCCATGGGTACCAAGCTAAGTCTCAGTATGGCATTTCATCCTCAGACCGAAGGTAAGTCCGAGCGTACCATACAAATTTTAGAAGATATGTTGCGTGCTTGTGTACTAGACTTTGAAGGATCGTGGAGTAAGTATTTGCCACTTATAGAGTTCTCCTACAATAATAGCTACTAGAAAACTATCGGTATGGCACCCTATGAGTTACTTTATGGAAGGAAGTGTCAGTCGCCATTACATTAGGATGAGGTAGGAGAAAGATAACTTCTTGGACCCGAAGCTGTTAGAGAGGCTCAAGATGCAGTGGAGATGATTAGAAAATGTATGCTCGCTACTCAGAGTCGACAAAAGAGTTATGTGGATGCCAAGCGGCGAGATATGGAATTCAAAGTCGGAGATCAAGTCTTTTTAAGAATATCTCCTATGAAAGGAGTGAAGCGGTTTGGGAAGAAAGGCAAACTTAGTCCCCGGTTTATAGGTCCTTTTGAGATGTTGGACAAGGCGGGACCAGTAGCATATAGATTAGACCTACCACCAGCTTTAGCAAATAGCCACAATGTGTTTCACATCTTGATGTTGCGTAGATATGTGTCAGATCCATCCCACGTTCTCAAGTACGATACGTTAGCACTTCAAAATGACTCGAGTTACGAGGAACGACCGGTTAGCATCCTAGAGAAGGGGATGAAGGAATTACGGTCTAAGAGTATTCTGATAGTTAAGGTCTTATAGAGTAATAGTACAGAACGAGAGGCAATGTGGGAGTTGGAGGAAAACATTCGAGCACGGTATCCGAAATTGTTTGGTAAGTAAATTTCGGGGATGAAATTCTTTTAAGTAGGGGAGAATTGTAGCGTCTTGGAATTTTACTTAGCTAGATAGTAGTAATAGTAGCTTGTGCTGTAGTATATTAGTTTTCGTGATTATTGGTTCAAGCCAGGATTTAGTTGGAAACTCGTAGAAATAGTTATGGATTTTATAAGTTTAATGTATAGTTTAGAAATATTAATTTTAACATAAGGTTTGATTAATATAGCTAGTCCTAGAAATGATATTTATTATAACATAAGGTTTAGATAGAATAATTAAGAACGTGACACTTGTCACGTTCATGTTTATTAAGGATTTAAGGATTTTAGATGAATAAATTAATGAATGATAGATCTAGAAGGTCTAGAACCTTCCATCAGCTGTTAGGATCACGTTTTATTTAGTCAAAGTTGTTTTTAAAAAACTTCAAGTGTGCTGAAAGTGTGCAAAAACATGTTTAAAATATCAGCGTATGCCGATATATTGCAGCGATAGAGGCCGATATATCGCCTAAAGTCGATACGATAAACACGTCGACTTCGCACGAACGAAACCACGGAGGCTCGGGACATAGGTGTAGCTGATATATCGCCTATAGGGGGCTTTATATCGGCTCTTTATGGTATTTTTGAAACTTTGTGGAAACCGAATTAGAAACAGCCTCAACAACTTGGACTTGCTCTTGAACGTTTTTGACTGAGTTCTGGCCAACTGTTGAACATATAATTCAAATTTATTCAATTAATATTCATTTATTTATTCTTTTTAAAAGGGGTTAGTTTCACTACTTGAACTCTATAAATACCTTTCACTCAACCATTTCATTCATCTTTCAAGCATTCTTCAGAGCCTCCAAGTTGCTAAGTTTATTTTAGAGAGAAAACACTAGGGTTTTGGGATTAAAAGTTTTTCAATCTAAGCTTTTCTAAACACTTGGGAAGTAAGATAGAGTGATATTTTGGTATTGAGATGTAGGTCGGAGTTCTAATCTATCCAAGGTATTCCTTATCCTCAGGTTTAGTCCATTATAGTTCTTCTTATTCTTTCATTTTTCTTCAAAAATCCTAACTTGTTATAATGGCTTTTGGTTAGGTGTTTGAGATTATTGAAACTTAAGGTTTTTGGTAAGTTACTATCCTGGTGGTTTAGATCTTCTCCTCATCTTTATTTCTTTAGAAAACTTATGGATCTTACTATTTGGTTTTAGGATTTTTCCATCTCGCTCTTGTCTCCAATATCCCGGTTTTTGTTGAGGAAACTAGGTTAGATCTTATGTGTTATGATTCTGCTATGTGTATGTATGTATATATATGTATATCTTTTTTAAGTAGTCACTTGGGAAATATAGTTGCTTAGATAGAAAATAAGCAAATCCCAAGATTTTTATCATTATCGTAGACTATAGTTATGAATTAACGTACCTCGAATAGTAGCAAGAGGACCTAGATGGTTTATCATATACCATATTGTGTTTTAACCCACCTCGAATAGTAGCAAGATGACGTAGATGGTTTCTATGGCATACTACGGTAATGAGTTAATGACCATTAATATTATAGTCCTATGTTTTTATGATTTGTGTTTTTACATCATATGTTTTATGATTTATGTCTTAGTCTTACGATTTATGATATGTTTTAGTAGATTTTCCTTGGTGGGCATTAGACTCATTCCTTTTTACTTTAGATGGTGCAGGAAAATAAGCTTGGAAGGCGAGATGGATTCATGGCAGCTTTGGCATGTGTATTAGGAGAGGACTGAATGGATGGACTGTTGGAAAAGATCGATGATGAAGTTTATATTTTGAGTTTTTCTAATTTATGTATTTATTTTTCTGCATCTAGTATTTGAACAATTAAATAAAAGTTTTATTTTTTTATGTAATAACAATGGGATCCTGTATTTTGGAATTTTATAATAAAGTTCTATTATCCTATGTATGTATTCCAAAATAGTAGCTATGACTTAGTAGTTTTAATGGTCCGAGGTCTTAGAATTACTCTAGCATTACACCTTATCTTGCCAAATTCAAAATTCGATTCTCACAAGAACCCTTTGAGACTGTTGAGGGTTCTGATGCTACTAAAGGGGATGGCGAGGAAGTGACATCCTCCGACCGATTCTACAGATCTCAATAATTTCTTTTCTTTATTTTATATTTTGTAATGAAGTTCTTAGGGACGAAAACAATTGCCTTCGGGCTCAGATCAAGGTTTTTTCATAACCATATTCTTTTGAATACATATTTAATTTGTGATCTATTCATGTTCCCCTTAGTCTACTATTTTCTCATGTTTGTGAATTCTTGGATTCATGTACACTAGAAATATTAGGGGTTGTCTTTAGATCAGAATAGAATTTTGATGGCTCGACTAACTAACTTTAGTCGATATCTTAGTTGTATCCAAGATTTTTCCCGCCTAATATCGTTATACTTGTTGGGAATCATGCCTCGGACCTGGTCGTATCTAGGGGTTTTGTTTGCTTTATAGCTTTGTACCTGTTAGGAATCAGGCCTTGGACCTGGTCGTCTCCAGGGGTTTTATTTTGCTCAATAGCATTATACCTGTTAGGAATCAGGCCTCGGACCTGGTTATTTCTAGGGGTTTTGTTTCAGAAATTTCTCAATCTTAGTTTGTGTTCGGAATTTGAAAATCCGAAATTTAAAAAGCCATTGAATAATCAATTTTTCCAAACTATAAGTTTCAGATTTCATTCAAATAGGCTGAACTCTTTTAAGAGCTCTCTTTGGTTATGTGCCCCCCAAGCAACCATAACTTATAAATGTTCTAGGTTGCTTTTACAAAGTGAGCCCGCGATAATAAAACGACAAAATTGATTACGTAATTATCCCATTGTTATTAAAATGAAATGACTTTTATAGATAAGCTTTACATAAACTATAATTCCAAAAACATTAAAGACAACAAAATTATTGATAGTACTTTTTGAGGTGTAGGGCATTCCAGATTCGTGGAACTATTTCTCCACTTAAACAGGCTAGCTTGATGGTCCATTCGCGTAGGATCTCCATGATTTGGTATGGTCCTTCCCAGTTCGGCCCTAACACACCGTTCTTTGGATCTTTACTTGCCAAAAACACCCTCCGGAGAACCAAATCACCCAGTCTGTGTCTGTATCCTTTACCCTTAAGTTGAAGTAACGAGTGATTTTCTGCTGATAATGGGTGAGCTACAATTGTGAGGCCTTTCATTTTTCCTTAATTAGATCAAGGGATGCACTGAGTAGCTCGTGGTTCTGATCTCGATCAAAGGTCTTCTATCTGTGGGTCGTCACCAGCGCCTTAATTGGCAGCATAGCTTCGCTTCCAAAGGTCAGAGAGAAAGGGGTATGTCTTGTGGAGGTTTGATGTGAGGTTCTATAGGCCCAGAGTACTTGCGGGAGCTTCTCGGGACTTAGTCCCTTGGCCTCATCTAATCGCTTATTTAAGCTTGCCTTTAGGGTCTTGTTCACGGCCTTGACCTGCCCATTAGCTTGCGGGTATGCTAACGACAAAAAAATCTTGATTATGTCGTATTTTTCACAAAAGTTTGTGAAGAGATCACTATCGAACTGAGTTCCGTTGTCAGACACGATCTTTTTTGGGAGCCCAAATCGACATATGATATTCTCTATGACAAAATCCAGGACTCTCTTCGAGGTGATGGTTGCCAGAGGTTCGGCCTCCACCATCTTCGTGAAGTAATCGATGGCGACAACAACATAACGAACTCCTCCTTTTCCTGTTGGCAAAGAACCAATCAAATCAATTCCCCATACTACAAACGACAAAGAGTATGAGATCATGGTTAACTCAATGGGAGCTGCTCGGAAAACTATGGCAAAGCGTTGGCATTTGTCACATTTTTGCACATACGAGATCAAGTCCTTTGTTAGTGCGGGCCAAAAATAGCCCTGTCTCAGTACTTTCAGAGCCATGTTTTTCCCCCAACGTGGTCTCCGCAGAAGTCTTCGTGTATTTCTTGCAAGATAGTTTGTGCTTCCTTGGGCATAACACATTGTATAAGAGGTAGCGAATGCCCACGTCGATATAGAATCCCTTCAACCATAACATATCGCGAAGCTTGATATAGCAACTTTCTTGTGCCCTTTTGATCGTCAGGTAACTTTTTGGTTGTGAGATACTCCACTATGGGGGTCATCTAGGTCAGTTTTATGTCAATCATTCTGACCAAAATAATTTATGCTTATGCTCGGGCTTTCCAAGAACTCCATCGGAACTACATTTAGTGTATCCGCTTCTTTGGTGGTAGTAAGTCAAGCCAAAGCACCAGCATTGGAATTCTTCTCGCAGGGTACTTGTTCAACGGAGCTAAACTCGAATTCAGACAACTCGCCTTTAACCTTGGATAAGTAGGCCGCCATCTTGCTACCGCGAGCTTGGTATTCTCCTAATATCTGATTGACTACGAGCCGTGAATCATTATAACATTGGATGGCCTTTGCTTTTAGCTCTTTCACCACCCTTAGCCCTGTTAATAAGGCCTCATACTCGGCTTCATTGTTGGATGCTTCGAATCCGAACATGAGAGCTGTATGGAATCGATGCCCTTCAGGTGAGATTAAAATTATCCCAGCTCCCAATCCATTTTCATTAGAGGATCCATCCACAATGATTTTCTACAATGCCTGCACCGGTTCACTTATTGGCTTGTGCACTCAACCACAAAGTTAGCAAGGGCTTGACTCTTGATTGTTGTGAGTGGCATATATAATATTTCAAACGTGTTGAGTTCGATGGCCCATTTTAGTAGACGTCCCGACGTTTTAGGTTTTTGCAAAACCTACCTTAAAGGTTTGTCAGTTAAGACGTGGATAGTGTGGGACTGAAAATATGGTCTGAGCTTCCTTGAAGCAAAAATAAGACATAACAAGAGCTTTTCTATTAATGGATATTGGGACTCAGCTCCGAGAAGTCTTTTACTTACATAATATACTGGTTTTTGCACCCGATTTTCCTCTCAAACTAACAGAGCACTGGCCGCATTCTTCGTCACGGGCAGGTACAGAAGTAAACATTCCCCATATGTCGGTTTTGACAGTGCGAGGGGTTCAACTAGGTGAGCTTTTAGGTTGTGAAATGCATGTTCGCATTCTTCGGTCCACTCAAACTTCTTGTTTCCTCTGAGCAAGTTGTAAAATGGGAGACACTTGTCAGTGGATTTTGAAATGAAGCAATTTAGGGCCGTCACTTTTTATATTAAACTTTGTACTTCCTTGTGCGACCTAGGTGAAGGCATTTCCAACAACGATATGATTTTCTCTGGATTTGCCTCTATCCCCCTTGTGTTGACTATAAACCCCAAAAACTTTCCCGAAGAAACCCCGAAAGTGAACTTTTGGGGATTTAACTTCATGTTATACCTCCTTAGTATGCCAAAATATTCTTCCAAGTCGGATACATGGTTATTGGTAATCTTTAACTTAACGAGCATATCATCGACATACACCTCCATGTTTTTCCCGATCTGGTTAGCGAACATTTTGTTGACTAATCGTTGGTACGTAACACCAACATTTTTCAGCCCGAATGGCATAACTTTGTAGCAGTATACGTTATGCACAGTCATGAAGCTGGTATGCTCTTGGTATGCAGGGTTCATCACGATTTGGTTATATCTAGAATACGCGTCCATGAAAGACATGAGCTCGTGACCGGCTGTAGCATCTACCAACTGATCTATTCTAGGTAGTGGGAAATAGTCCTTAGGACAGGCCCTGTTGAGATTGGAGAAATAAATACAAGTTCTCCACTTCTCGTTTGGCTTTGGGATCAGGACGGGGTTAGCAACCCAGATCGGGTATTTTTCTTCCCTGATAAATCCGCATTTAAGTAGGCGAGCTACTTCTTCTTCTAATGCTTCCAACCGTACTTTCCCCAAAACCCTTCGCTTTTGGGAATTCGCAGGCACATTCTTGTCCAAGTTCAAAGTATGCTTTATTATACTTGGACTGATTTCCACCATATCTTCAATTGATCAGGGGAAGACATCCAGATTCTTCCTCAAGAATTCGATCAGCTCATTCTTCCTTTCAGCTCCCAGATTTTCCCCAAATTTTACAACTCTTGAAGTTGTATCTGGGTTGATACTGATCTCCTTGAGTTCCTCTACAAGTTTAAGCTCAAATCAATCTTCGCCTATTCGTGGGTCAATGTCGTCCTATTGGGCGAACTAGTTATACTCTTCTTGAGTTTCTTCCATCCCATGGGTAACTTCCATTACCCAGGACTCCTCACCTTCTTCATCTATGACCATTGCTTGCTGCTCGGGTTGTGATTTTCCCTTCATGGCTATGCTATAACATTCTAGGGCGGCGGGCTAGTCTCCACGTACTGTGAATATCCCCGAGGATGAGAGGAACTTCATTGCTAGGTTTTGGATCGAGGTAATGGCTTCAAAACCATCAGTGCAGCTCATCCCAAAATCGTGTTATATGCAGGCGGACAATCGATTACAACGAACTCAAGTATTTTAGTAACAATTCGTGCATCATCCCTTAGCAAAATCACTCGTCCGATTGTTCCTATGGCCGCCGTCCCTTCACCTGAAAATCCGTACAACATCATTGAAGTCACCTTTTGATTTGTCACAGATAATCCCATCTTTTCTAGGGTGGATCTGAAAAGCACATTTACTGAACTTCCATCATCTACCAGTATCCTTCGTACCCTTCGATTAGCGAGTTACACAGTTACCACCAGCGGGTCATTATGTGGGAATTGAATGTGGCAAGCGTCCTCCTTCGTGAAAATAATTGTTTGTTTTTCTAACCGCTGCTCCGGGATGAATTCCATAGTGTTTTTTTTTCAACTCCTGTATATACCTCTTTTGGGTTCCATTGCTTGTGCCTGCCAAATGAGGTCCTCGACAATAGTAGTTGTATGTCCTCCTAATATTGGAGGAGGGTCGACTTGGTTCTGATTCATCTGATCCATATGAGTCCTCGGATGACCTGTCGGAGTTGGACGAGAATTCTGCCTGGTAGATTGATTGGGAGCAACTCGATTTTGGGCGTATTGGGCTAACGATCCAGCCCGAATGAGAGTCTCAATCTCATCCTTCAGTTTTCTGCAATCATCGGTATTATGACCGATGTTATTGTGGCATCGACAAAACTTTGAGGGATCTCTCTTCGCCCTCTGATGCCTTAATGGCTTTGGTTTCTTCCATGGAAGCAATTAGAGTTTGCTATGAAAATATGTTCCCGTGTATCCGTTAGGTCAATGTAGGTGGCATATATGGGCTTGAATTTTTCCTTGGACTTGTTTTTCTTTGTGCCATTTTGGTCGACCTAACCATTCCCTTTCCTCTTATTGTTTCCCGCTTGGTTATTATGGGTAACATGCTGAGTTGTAGCTGCACATCCTGTCACCGCTCCAATGGGATGAATAGAGGCCTGACTGGTTCTTACGACAACAATTCACGCCTCTTCCAAGTTTATCCACTCCTAAGCTCGGGCCAAGAACTCATCTACACTTTCAAACCTTTTTCGCTGGTGCTCCTACTATAGATCGCCTCCTACCAGGATTTCTGTTCTCATTGCCATGAGATTGGAGCTATCTTCAGCGTCTCTAGCTCGTGCTGCAACATTGGTGAATCTGCTCATATATGCTTTCAAGGAATCACCAGGTTGTTGTTTTACATTGGCCAATGAGTTAGCCTCTACGCGAGTTTTCTTTGAAACTCATAACGCTATCTTGAACTCGAAAGAAAACTTCTTCCAAGAGCTTATCAAATGCTTTTTTTACTTCTTGAACCACTATCTAGTAGGTCCAATCAGAGTCGTTGTGATGCCCCACGTTACTATGGTTGCTTCATGGAGTGACGACTGACCCTACAAACCAACACGAGTCTTTCTAGCATGCTTTGTCCTCACTTGTACGCTTCCTGGGAAAACTTCCCAGGAAGTCACCCATCTTGAGATTACTCCAGGTCAAGCACACTTAACTTTGGAGTTCTCAAGTGATGGGCTACCGAAAAGAAGATGCATCTTGTTGATATAGTTAGTATCCATCAATCCATTTAAGCCTTCTTCAATTGTGTAGTCCCATACCTACACATTCTTAGAATCATCACACTTGACCTTCCCCAGGCGATGTGGGATTGCACAGCTTTACCCGGTCTTTCCCCCTATGGATTACGGGATACTGAGTGTCACACTTGTGGGGAATATAATACATCTTAGTTCGAACCCAAGGTTGCGGGCCATCATCAACGTGTTGAACATCCCGAGGTGTTCAGATGGATCTACGTTTCCATCATATGTTGGCATGTTTGGCATCCTAAAACCAATAGAATACTCAGCTGCGGCAATGTTTGGGGAGAAAGGTTCGAGCACTTCATCAGAGTCACAATCACCAATCCCTTTTCCAGATAAGAGCTTCTTCATTTGCTCCTCTATCAAGGCCAGTCGCTCGAGGGTTGGGTCTTTGGTCTCTAGGTTAGCTGGGAACTGTTCACCAACTCCCATCCTATTGTACGCATTTGATGGGTTGTTATCCCTCCAAGTTCTAGCTTGGTTAGGTGGGACATTCCCATTGTCGCGTACGATAGACGGACCTCCCTTGTGTTGAGTATAACTCATATTATCATTGCGAGCTGGATACCTCCTTTGTGAATTTAGATGATCATGCAGGTCGGGATGTGGATCGAAATGAGGACTTTGTGCTGAGCTGAGATGATTCCTCAGGTCACTTTTAGACTTGCCTCCACACTGGCTCATCATCCAGTAACTTCCATTTGCGAAACATGCATTCCACGCCTGCGGTTGAGGACCTGGTTTATCAGCATGTGCTCATGGGACGTAAGTGTTTACTAGACGGGGGAGGATTTCTCCTACTATTTCCACAAGCTGGAGTGTCTCTTTGAGGGCGTGATGGAATAGGATGTATAACCGGCGATGGCGGATGTCTTATCAGTGAGGCTATCCTCGTTCCATCAGGACGGACTAAATTAACCCGCCTCGGTTCTACCCCAATGTCCCGAGTTCTCTATGCCTAGGATTCTGATCGCGGTGCAGGAGGATTCGCTGGGGTGTTTTGTCTCTGTGAATTTTTCCCAGCTCACACTGGTGGGTTGTTATGGGCATTCTTGGGAATCTGTGCGGAAGAAACGAAGCTGGGAGTCGCAGTTCTGACCGACCGACTGACTGACATGTGGATGATGATTCTCGTAATGATTACTGGGCTAAGAACTTTAGTGATTTCGCTCTGAAGGTACAGAGTTGGGAGTGGTGGTTTTGACAGAATGACTGGTTTGGACCGGTTATTCTTGTGGGACTTATGGGACCCACTGTGCCTCTTTTCGAAATTAGCATCGGTTGCAAGAGCGGGTAATTGAGCTAGAACCTCCTCAATTTGTCTATTTTCCCAAACGAGATGGCTCTTTAATTAGGCATTCTCCATCTCGATAGCTGTTAAATATCCTGGGTTAGGATTTGGTGGGTGTGACGCTGAACTCCCAGTGTCGTCTTGGCCCACTGGTTGCTTCCGAGGACGTTGCTGAACATCTGGGCCCTTTTTCAGTGGGAACGACTGTATGATGCACCTCTTGCCCACCAGGCTGCTCCATTTCGTTGTCATGCATCGACAAAGTAACCACCATGATGAGAGTCGAATGAAACTTGTAAAGGATTAAGCACTAATTCACTCTTAATGAAATCACCAAACTATTGACGCAGTTTTTCACCAATAGTAGATTTAGAAATCTAATAAGAGTATTAGTGCTTATTTGCAAACCGTAATGAACTTATATGAACTCTTTCTTACACACACAATTTTATGTGGTTCAGTGGTTAAAATCCACCTAGTCCACGAGATAATTATTGCTCTTCTCTCAGAATTTCTATAGAGTTTCAGTATTTCAAAACAGGTAGTCCCTTTTCCTGTCCATTATCCATTATATTTATAGTGGAATTTCCTAGACAGGTTTGGGTAACCGTGTGCATAAATATGCTATACATTTAATACAAATAATTCTCATTTACATAGGGATATGATTGCCTAACAAAATACACTCCTGTTATCTCGGACAATAAATAATAAATGTGCAATACCGCGTGAGCATTATGAGAGTATAGAGTGCATCCGAGTCTCTCGGGATCCTTCACTATGCATCACGACCAGGTTTCCACGAGCTGAACATATTCAAAGCGCACTAAAGGGAATCCGACGCCACTACATGTCTCGAACTGGACCGTCACCCTAAGAGGCAGCCTACCAATTACCTGAATGCCGTGCTGTCAAGTCCTAACTTGAGCTGCTCACATCATCATTAGCTAGATGTTCTACTCGTCTACTTTTTCCATATATTCATCTGCCAACTGTACCCTTAGCTGAGTGATTAAAATCATGCTAATTTTTAGGGTACAACAATCACAATAAACTCAACATTGTTTTTCATAATGGATTATTTGTAAATAATTTTAAAACTTATCCTTCAATGGTGTAGTTAATAAAAATGACATCTTATCAAATTAATATGAGTAGCACCTATTGAGATTCCATATGCTTTTATTTTTATTTTTTTAATATAAATTAAAAAAAAGCCGAAAAATTGTGTTTTCGAAAAATGAATTTATTCCCACAAACTTTTACACACTTTTTACATCACATGTTTAATTGCCAAGACACATATTCATCTTCGCAATACCAATTACAAAATGTTAACATTTATATATTTTCAAAATATAATTAAACAACATTTATTATGTTCAAAGAACCTAGACACGTTTTTCGTAATTAATTTCAATATTTGCATACATTTATTACACTATGAACTATTCAAACGACAACTATTCGATTAAACATTATTAATTTCGAATTTCATAATAAATTTTAAACAGATTTCCATTAATTTTGGCCATATTTATTTTATATTCCTTTTGATTTTGAATTTTATTTAATTCATTTTAAAATTTTTTTATACATAATTATTAAAAATACACTTGTCCTTTTAAAAAAAAAGACACTTGTTCAACTTCTCATTAAACAAACACCACTGTTCAATTTTAATTTTCTAACGTTTCGAAATTAATTTAAAAATCAATACATAATCATTAAAAAGACTCCTGTTCACTTCCCATTAAACAAACACAACTCTTAAATTTACTATTCTATTTTTTTTTTCAAAATTTGGTCAAAAAAATTATACATAATTATTAAAAAGACAACTATTCAAATTCCCATTAAACAAAAACAACTGTTCAATTTACCATTGTATTTTTTCGAAATTAATTAATAAAAATTATACATAATTATTAAAAAGACACTTCCCATTAAACAAACACAACTCTTAAATGTACTATTCTATTTTTTTTTTCGAATTTTGTTTAAAAAAATTATACATAAGTATTAAAAGACACTTGTTCAACTTCCAATTATAGTTTTTTTTTCTTCAAAATTTGTTTAATTTTATTAAAAGAAAATTATTCATATTCCTAACCAATTTTCATAAATTCTTTTTATTTTTTCTCATCAAATTTTAAATATAATACAAAAAAGTAGAATTTCCAAGATGGATATTACTATGGAGCCTAGAAAAATTGAGTTAGTTGAATGACGTTTTCATGAAGATTTTGTTGATGACAATAGTGGTAATCATGAAACAAAAAATGAATCCAACTATGAAGTCAAAGATGCAGAGAGTGGGGTTGAAGGCCAACATAATGTCTCACGTGAACCAGACAAAGACATTGTTCTTGAAGGCGAAGTAGCAATACAATCAACCATGTTAAGGAAGAACAACGTTTTCATGTACTTGGAAAATGTCCTCAAGCATTACTTGATATGAGTTTTTGAACAACTTTTTTGATGTTGAATCAAGCGACATTGATGGGGAAATAGATGTTGTCTAGTTAATAAAAAATATCAATGGTTCATCAACAATATGTACGAATTCGAATGAATATTAAAAGGAGCTTGAATGAAACGATGATGGCTAGGTAGATAACATACCTCCTTCTACCAAAACCTTTCAAAGCTCGAAGGATTTCTACAACATTCTCATGAAAGAAAAAGACTTGCGTAGAAGAACTAAAGAATCACATGATTGTCTCAATGAAGGAAAAAAAATTGAAACTCGCATCAAGTTTGTGGACTTGGAAGATGCTATTAATAATTTTATTGGTGCAATTTGTGATGCTCAATAAGTGTTATTTATCTATTTATTTAAGGTATCTCATGGGTCTTTTTTTGTTTGTACTAAGAATTATATGAATGCTATTAATATTTTATATTTACGAGGATCATATGAATGCTGTAAATAAAACCATAATACAATCAAAAGTAAAATTTCATTACTTCAATCAAATATTAAAAAAAAATATATACAAAGTACAATAGTAGATAGACAAACAAAAAATTTCCTTATGCATTCATCAACTTTTCCATCTCTCAAGAGCATATCCATATTTTTCAAGTGCTCATCAACTTTTGTTTGTTCCTCTTTGAATAGTTTCTTCATTTTCGCAAATAATGCTTCGTGATTGTCAAATCCAAAAGTCACTCCAAGACGATCAATCAAATTGTAGAAAGCAACAAAATCTCTTTAACTTCTTCCTCTCCTAAGTCATCATATTATTGAGTAAATGGACACAATCTTAAAAGTATAAAATGATTTAAAACTCTACCTAAAAATTAAAGTTTACATTTGCCTACAAATGATAGCTTCATATATAAGGATAGTTTTGATAATCATGATAGTTTACATTACATTTATAAATTTAACAATCATGATAGTTTTGTAAAAAAAAGAAAAAAGAAAGCAATCATGATATTTTTTTTAATAAAAAAAATAAATTGAAAAAATTTCATTGTGTTAAAAACTACATAATTTCGAAATTATGACATTTACAATATTAAAAAGTTTCAAAAAAAAAAAAACGAAATTCCATTTAAAAACATACCCGAATTTTTTTTGTTAAATTAATAACTAAGAAAGGTAATAATTATGGAAGATATACCAATTAATGAGTTATCCCATATCCCTAAAATTAGGCTCAAATTTATGATTAGTTACACTTCTCAAAATATTAAATGAATACATTTTGATTCCCTAAAATAGCACAATAATTTTGTTATTGGTTAGGTAGATTATGCATAATTACACCATTAAATACTAAATGGTTAAGTTGTTATTAGTTGAGTTACTATGCATTGATTTTTAATTACCAAGTTTTAATTTAAATTTCAAACAAATTTTGAAATATATTTAAGTTTTGTAATAGAAAAAAAAGAGTGATTCAGTTAGTATGTGTAAATATATATATTTTAATAAATTTCTCTTAAAAAAATGTTTGCAATTAATTTAAGAAAATGCCAACTAATTTCATTAAATGTATGTATTCATAAATCCAATTCAATAACCTAACATCATGTTCTAATTCTGATTGGTTGAATTATTAATCATTTCTCATAAAAAACGTGTACAATTAATATCATGTAAACTAATTTCATGAAATGCATGTCTCCATAAATCCATTCCAATTCCTTAACATCATGCTCTAATTATGATTGGTTGAGTTATTAATCATTGCTCATAAAATTCGTGTACAATTGAGATTGTGCCAACTAATTTCATTAAATGCTGAAATGCATGTCTCCATAAATCCATTCCAATTCCCTAACATCATGCTCTAATTCTGATTGATTGATATATTAATCATTAAATTCGAAACTAACATACATAATTTTATTTTTATTCATTAAATATGATATTAATGTCTATAACTACCATTTAAACTTCCAATAAACATTAACACTAATTGTGAAAATGATAAAATTTAAAGTGTGTTTTTAATTTTGTTAATAAATAAGTAATTCAGAAGTAAACTATTCAAATCCTCCCGAATATTGATCATCTTTTAATTTCTCAAAATTGATAAATAATAATAAAAATTTCTTTCTTTTACACAACTTGATTGAGAATAACAAAAGCTAGTTCATAAGATGAAGTAAAGATCCATGTCTCTAGTACTATATTCCTCTGCTTGAAATGAACTCTCGAACATCTTTCAATAGTTTTGCTCTATTCTTGATAAAATTTGAGCATGCAATCCATGAAGCTATGTGGCGCCTTTCTTCATTAGAGTCGAACTACAATAGATAATTCTTTTTTACTCAAGTATAGTATGTTAAGAACAAAATAAAAAAACTTGGTATGAAATCTACTTACCACAAAAGACCGCGAGTTGAGCTTACAACTATTAATCATAAATAATATGACCAAGACTCCACAATCGTACAAATTTTGTTGTCTAGGAACATTTCTCCCACGAATTATACCAAAAATAGCAAGGTTGAAACTACCAGGTTTCCTCTTGATCTGATTCTCCAAGAACAAATCTAGATTGCATAGCTGCATTTGCACTCAAACTTCAGAATTTATAAAAAAAAAGACTAATATATTCAACCAATAAAAACTTACAATATCAACAATCTTAGATGATTGTAATATAGGATTCTTTTCATCAGCAAGTGAGTCCCAAACTTCTACTCTTTTTTTTCATTCAGTATCATCCATGCAAGAATGAAGTGCTTTACAAGTAACATAGGAATATAAATCTACAAGTATAATTGATGTTAGAAATTACATAATAAATAAATGTTAAATAATAGGTTCAACATAAAGCATTAGAATCATACTTCAATGCAATGTTCAAGGGAACCCATAAATTTTTCGTAGTAATGCATTTTCCTCCAAATTTGATGTAGTGGTAAATTGGAGTAGGAGTCGGGCAATAAGTATTTCTATTGTCAAAATTAAAAAAAAAATTAACTCACCAAACATGAAATATGTTTTGACAAAAATGAACAAAAAAAAAAAACTTACCATATTTCGAACAGGAAGATACCAATTCTTACACTCTTTACCTTTCTTTATCCTCTCATCCTTAGTCAAGAATGAATAAACCACAATGTAATGCCCTAATTTCTCATAAATTATCGAGAAGACAATGTTAGATCATAAACATAAACATTGCTCTTTTATTGAATGAAAATTAAAATAAGTAAATGGATCCATGATTTTACAAAAATAAAATAATTGTCTTTAACATACTAAAATGAGCAATATTAAATAAAACTTTAAAAGAAACATGCTTTAATAAAAATAGGCCCGCTTGATCTTCCTCGACTATATGGTCCCCACGAGTACATCACGAAGCTTCTAGGTCCCACTCGCCATCGACCTTTCTATCTTTAATTGCCTGAATCAACAACATCATAAGTGGTGAGCTTCTAAGCCCAGTAAAGAAAATACAAACAAAAGTAAGTCATATAATCATATAATCAAACATATCATAAATTTCACATGAGTCATAACATAACTTTTTTACACTAATCATATAACATCATAAAACCCTAGGTCATTGTTAGGAAAACTTACACAAGATCTTTATATATTTTCATGTAGATCTAATATTAAACAAATTAATATGAGATAACCTAGAACATGTTTCTAAAATTGAATTCAAAGAGAAACAATGATAAGAATACTTACAGTATATGTAGCGGAAAGAATAAGTCCTTCCTTCATTTTCTCTAACCCTTGAATCCTTTCTGTCGCAGAGTATTATCAAGAAACTAAACCGTTCTTCTAATTTCTTCACAGTCTTCCAAAGTATCCTTAGAATCACCTAGACTAGAGTAGGCAATTCTCAACACACGAGATAGATACAGAGAGAAGAAGAGAAAATAATCAAAGAGGCTTAGAAAAAGACTTGTGTTTAGAGAGAATCTAAAACTATCAGAAATCCAGTGATTAAACTTATGTTTTGACTTCTCTCTGAGCACTCCTTTTATAGACTCAATTAGGCCATTTAATCTAATTAAAAAATCAATAAAATAATAGCCAATTTGAAGCCCTAGGTCGAAATTATCATGGACTTTATTCCCGTGAAACTTATTTATTAATTTAGATACCAATTTATCTTAATTAATAAATCTGCCATAATTTCTCTTTTCTTCTCATAATTACATAACTCTGTGAAACTATCCAAAATTGACCCGGTCAACTTTGATAATTCTAATTGATGATTAAATCAATTAATTAATACTATCTAAATGATTTTATCCAAGGTACAATGGGGACCATGGGCCTATGAAATCAAGCTCCAATAATTTATCATAAATGTAACAAATAAATTTACTAACTTATTAATTCCTCGTGACTCCACTATAGATTTGGAATTGCACTCTTGAATTAATAGAATGCTCTATAACAAATATAGATACGCTATTAATTATCCATCGTTACAACCATAATTGTCACTCAACCCTCTATAGATGGTCTACAATGAGATAGGACTAAAATACCGTTTTACCCCTCATTGTATTTTATCCTTAAAACACTTAGTTCCTTGTAAATGATATTTTAGTAAACTAATTTAATTACTGAAATGTGATCTCTATCATTTAACACCCTGAGCCAAACTAAAATGAAACCATCGTTTCACTTCTTCATCAGAAGCTATAGATGTTCATATCTATGATTAACACTCCCACTCAATTATACTACCGAGTTCCCAAGATGTAAGTATGGGCTAGTCCATAGGGTAAGCTGGTAATGAACAAGTCAAAGAACTCAAATAATACAATCAGTTAGAATACTAACCACTCAGAATTGAGATTGAATCGACCTATGGTCAACTATATGATATGACTATAATAGATAATAACGGTATGTTTACTTATCTTATCAACTGTCAATATCGGTCCTGTCCGATGTAACAAATACATCCGATCTTATCTACTTTGCTAATGTTCTGAAAAGAACATAACACTGTGATATGTAAGTAGATCATATCGTAGATTGGCAAGTCAGTGTAAATCTTGTGCACTGACTAATCTTAGGACTACCTTATTTTGAACATATAATCATATTTATATTCCACTGTGATTATGTCACTCTAAATAAAATTAGCTACATGCTCGGGATTTAATAAAGTTTATATTAAACAAATAATCATGAAAATAAAACATGTGAGCAAAGTGATTACCAAGTCAAAAAATGATTTCTATTCGTTTATTGATAATAAAATGAGATTACAAAGAATTTGGGTTTTAATTAGGGCATAAAACCCCAACAATCATTACATAGCCTAAGTCATAATCATAATATAAATAATAGTTTATAGTCATAAGTCATAGGTCATAAGTCATAATCATAACCATTGGTCATAGGTCATAAGTCATAATAAGAGGACATAGGTCATAGGTCCTAATAACAAGACAAATATAATAAAAATATAAGTGCTTATATAGGGGTGACAATTAAGCCCCGGACATAAGTATGTCATATAAGTTTGGCAACCGAGCCTACTAGACATCAACTTAGGTCTGTCACAGAAGTTTGGCAATTGAGCCTTCCAGACATATGTCCGTCATACATCATTGGACACCTTAGGTCCAGCCACACTTACCCCTTTATTGCACCTGAAATGTTAGGTCATACAAAACATATACTAGGTCATAAACTAAACTACGTAATTTTCCTTACCTGGAGTGTGGAGAGAAAAAGAAAAAGAAGAGATTGCTTGCTATAGAAAACATACAATCAACCTTAAATACAATATAAGATATTTATATTAGAGCCTTATAATAAAAATATAATTTCAAGAATTTTCTAAACCTCATAAAGTCATACCTTCAACCTAGAACCAAAATGATAAAATCCCGAGTCTTCTCTTTAGTGTCTGTCTGCAACAACAACACCAAGAGTTTGGATACTTGAGTAGATTTTGGCAATATATTGGCTTGATGGGGTTTAATATTTAAGCTATAATAGGGTTTAGAAAGGGAATCGTGTTTAAGGCAAAATAAAGAAAATAGAAGAAAAAGATCCTCAGCACTACAATGACTAGTGTTTCGGCTATGGCTATGTAGAGTGTTTATGAAAAATGGAGAGAGCTTTTGGGACTATGGATTTCGAAATTATGAGAGGTTTTTGAGAGCTTTTGAATGTGAGAAAAACAGTTTTGGGTAAGTCTCTATTTATAGGCTTCAAACCCCAACTCCCTTCCTTGATTTTCTTCACACTATTCAACTTAAATTTTAAAAATCAAACCTTCCCTCCAATATATGGTTTTGGACAGCCTAGTCTTACTCCCTTCTTGTTGCTACATCATCTCCAAGTATGCTACATAGTCTCCATTTGGTTCAAACTTTAGTCAAATTCCAAACTACTATCCTATATCTCTTAACTCTGTACCCTCCTGTAGTAAAATTAATGTATCTTGAGCTGTAGAAGTTTGATTTATGCCAATTTTTATACCGTTGGAAAGATAATTAAATTATCTACAACTTTACAGAAACAATATTTTTCTGTTGACGGTGAGAACTCGTCAACTAAGTTAAGTTAGAAAAATTGCAACGTAGAGATTATCAAAAGAAAAGCTTTAGAAATCTAAGTAGAAACTCCAAGAATAATTGTAGAAGAAAAATGGTGAAATCAGTTTATATTGATTATGGTGCACTGCTACAGTAATTTTTCCAACCCCCCTCAATGTTCAAGAAGGGTTCCCTTTATAGGGGGTTCTTATGGCCCCTGATACATTGTGGTCCAGGGGACCAGATTGCACACAAGTACACTATCAGGAGAGTGGTATCAGATGTAGTGGTGTTGGTTCTAGTACATGGTCAGTGCTTGTGGGAACACCTTAGCTTTTGTACTCGATTATGCCTCCACTACTTGCCTTGTACTGGTGTCAGAGATGGGCTGGTGAGGATCGCAACAGGTACCTCATTTGTACGAACACTACCTGTCTGGCACGAATATTATGTCCGTACTCTGACTCCTTCTGACTTTGCATAAATCACTATGAGGCTCCCCCACTTTGTTCTTAAGGGTGCGTTAAAGATGTCCTTGATCTTACCTCATGTTAGACCCACAGTAAGAGTGGTGTCCCGTCATCAGCACCTATCTCACGGGGAGAGACTAGGCCCCTCCAACGAGGCCCACTATGTAGGCAACCCCTAGTGGCACGGATATGACGTGCTGAGGTGGGGGCGTCTCTCGCGAGGCCCCAGGCGCGGTTGGTGTGCGGGCGAGGCGACGGTCTCGTGAGCCCCTAGCGCGGTTGGTGCACGGGCAAGGCGACGGTCTCGCGAGGCCCTTGGTGCGGCTGGTACGCGGGCGAGGCGACAATCTCGCGAGGCCCTTGGCGCGGTTGGTGCACGGGCGAGGCGACGGTCTCGCGAGGCCCTTGGCGCGGCTGGTGCGCGGGCGAGGCGACGGTCTCACGAGGCCCTTGGCGCGGATGGTGCGCGGGCGAGGCGACCGTCTCGCAAGGCCCTTGGCGAGGCTGGTGTGCGAGCGAGGCGAGGGGAGAGGTGATGGCATGCGGCGAGATAACCTCGCTGAGGTACGAGGCGAGGTGGCCTCACGGAGGCACGGGGCGAGACGGCCTCGCTGAGGCACGAGGCAAAGCGCGACGCAGCTAGGTGTGCATGCGCGAGACAGGGGGTCTCGCCAGGCTTGTGCCGTGACTCCGCGCGGGTGTGATGCAACTGGGAGTACACTCGCGAGGCGTCTCACGAGAGGCATGACTTCAAGATGTCTGGGGCGCTCGCGGGTGCCCAAGGCGAGGTGGTCATTTGGAGCATGGTTGGTTCGGGCATCCTTTCGAGGGATAAAAAGGGTTCCAGACATTGTTGCGTTAGATATTTTACAAGCATGGAATATTGAGCATCCACATTTTTCAAAATCATAATATAACTGGGTCAAAACTAGGTCCGAAGTTACAGCACCCTAAAGTTACGAAAACTTCATTTACTTATCTAACTCTTAGTTCAACCATCACACTACTATCTCTACTTAGTTATTTGACTACTTGAATTAAATATTTTAAATCACCATTTATCTAAGTCTTCTTGACACACAGTCACTGAAATTCTATTTTTTTTATGATTACCAACTTAATTATTCAAATTAAATAATTAATTGCTGAATTGTTACAAAAATGTTTAAACGGACACAGAGTCTGTTTGAACAGAAACCAGATATGTTTAAACAGTTTTATCACGAGAAGATGAAAACGAACATAATGTAAAGAACACATGAAATTATACGTGGTATCAGCAATCTTTGAAGATTGCTACTAGTCCATGGGGCCACACCTAGAGAATGAAATTTATTAGAATAATATCTAAACGATTACAAAACCAAATTGACTTATACAAATAAGGACTCCCTCTTGAATTTGTCGCAGCTGTTGTAATCTAAACTCCTAATCAAATTTCTGAAGTGTTAAGATCTTGAACTCTCTTCAAATCATAACACTTGCACTTTTCCTCTCAAAAAGTGACTCATGAACAAGACTTCTCCCGAAGCTTGATGAACAATGTCCAAGTGTGTTCAACCTGCACAATTAGCACAAAGAAAACAATACAGAAGTACACTATAATAAACCACTAAGAACTTGCTAGACTCAGGTTCTTCACATAATAAAAAAGTCTCTCTAAAACATGAAAATATTTGGAAAATAATACACCAAGAGAGATGATTAAAAACCAATGACCTAAGGATGATTATATACCCTTTAGAATCCCTTTAGGTCGTGGAAAACAAATCAGAAACCAATTAGCCAATAAATGGAAAATCTTCCCAAAAAGGAAAGTCAGAATCTGTTCAAACAGACTAGAAATCCGTTCAAACAGATTCATTGAACTTGAATAGTTTTTAAACCTAGTTTCCTTAAATAAATAAGGAAACAATATATACATTATCTCTGCAAGCTGTACACGGTTTCTGGACAACCAAATCAGATCAAGAAATAAATACCAATAATTTCCATATATAGAAAAGTTAAGACAAGATAATCTTTTATAGGAAATTATATATTTATTCTATTAACATATATAGAATAATCTAATTTTAGAAAACATTTCACACCAAACCATTTCAAAAATACCCCACAATATATTTCAAAAATACATCTTTAATTAATTTTGTCAATTTTGTCAAATATGCCAATAAATGATTTTACAATCTCCCTCTTTGGCAATTTGATAGACAAAATTAATTCAAAAACCTACAACACAAATGTTAGTTACAAGTAAAAAGGAAAAAACTCCCCCTGCAAACATGCATTAACTTATAACAAACATATAAAGAAACTAGACTTAACTTCCCCTCAAAATAAGAAGGTCCACAGTTAAACAAAACAACAAACAAAGGAGGTTTTTGGAGGGTATCTACTCTCCCCCTTTGTGTCTTTCAAAGAAGCCAAAGAAACAAAATGAAAAAATAAAGACAATAATCCTAAGACAAAAGAAAGAATCAATGTTCCGAGGACAAAAGACATAAACACAAGTACAACTAAACAGCTGGATCCTTGGACAGAGTTTGGACAACATCCAACACAGAACGTTGCAGTCCTTCAATCGTCATCACGCGAGCAGCCAAAGAATCAGCAGTGGCTCGAACAACAGCTAGTTCTGTAGCAACAGGTCCTAAATCTGTGGGAATAGAGGAGGATTCAAGGGGAATGTCATCCTAGGCAAAGTTCAGAGATTGAGGCTTGGCTTTCTTGGTTGATGGAACATCAGTGGCTTCAGTAGTTGGAGCAGAGGATTTGTAGGAAGCAGAAGTAGTGGGAGCCACCAAGTGTTCTTGATCACGCTGGAGATCTTTTTTCTGCATACTCAACACTTTATAAATAACTTGAGGAAAAGGAAGATTCAAGTTTGTCCTATTACATTTTCAAAATCCAATGATTTGATCATAGATAAACATAGCCAAGTTTATACCAATTCCGGTCCCCACTTTGTACAAAAAGGAAGCCATGTCAAATGAGATAGTTGCGGTGTGAGAAGTTGGTTTCCAATTTGTTGTGGCAAACTTATGGAGAACATCATAAGTGTAGGTGAGATTAGTGACCAAGATGACTGTATTAGATGGCCATACCATTTTTTTCCCTACTAATTCAGTGATAACCGCATCCTTGTCAAGAGAGGCAAGGCCATCATCATCTTCAACATCAAGAGGAAGATCCAAAGCATGGGCAATATCTTGTGGAGAAAAAGAGAACCAATGGCCCCTAACATACACTTTACAATACAGAGGAGATCTAGGTTCAATAATTTCAGTAGTAAGATTGGCATAGAATTCCTTGACTATTCTATCCACAAAACCAGTAAATTTAACCAAAGAACCTGTCCATTTTCGATCTTGAAGCATTGTTAGCACACCATAAGGCCGATGATCCCTCAAGACATAATTTCTCTCAATGAGAAATTTCCTTTGAGCATAGAGAACCATATCACAAACATTGTCATTATAACAAAAAGTAGAAGAATAAGGTTTGAAAATTACACCTGAGAGTTTTGGAGATGGTGTAGAATCAGAAATAGGTCTCTTGCCTTTAGCCTTGGATGACAATGGAGTTGCAACTGGCTCTATGTCAGATTCGGCTTCTTCTTCAGAGGGGACAATGTTTTCTTGTTCTGGCTCATCAGACTCAGCTTCTGATTCAACATTTTCAGGAACATATTCATCAGATAAGGTGGTATCATGGGTTGCTTCAGACTCAGATTTCGCTTCCTCAGGGTCAGATTTAGAGGAAGACGGAGGAGGAGGATGAGCCTTCAATATTTTCTTGGCAGTAGTTAAAGGAGATGAAGATGAGTCCAACCCCAATTTCCTTTTGGGAGTCACAGAGTTTTTCTTGGACTGGCTCGACTTCATGGGAAGCTTGAGTAACCCAGCAGCAGCAGCTTTGGAAGAGGATGAAACAGATTTGGATTTTTCCCTAGCCGTCAGAGATGATTCAATCGGAAAAGGAGAAAGGTTTTTGGCTCGAGAAGGCACTACCACTTCAGATGGTGGTACGACATCGAAAATATCAGCCGTGATATCTGGAAACACCATGGGCTGTTCAGTAGAGAGCGAGAACACCTTCTTGCGTGCCTTGGATTTGGGAGTTTTCCCAACAGATGCCGCTGGTGCTGGAGCAGATGGAGGCGCCGTTGACACAGATGGAGGAGCCGACGGAGAGGGCACCTTTCTGGATTGAGAAGCAGGGGTCTTCTTTGAGGAAGCTCCATGAGTTTTCACCATTGTTCCTTCTCTGAAAAGTAGCAAACACTTACAAAAACAATGAGAAAAAAATAAGAAGAAGAAGAAGAAGAGGCTTAGAGGGATTGTGGGTGAGGAGAAAGTGGGTAGGTGACAAGCTTTTTAAGGACAAAACTTTCCCATTTAGCACACCCACGACAAAAAGAGGTTTCCTTTTCTTTTTACTATTTAAAAAAAATATAAGGAAACAAACCTTATGACACACGATCAGGATAACAAACTTACCTTTTTTATTTTATTTTATAAAAGGAAATAAAATAAATGGAGAATGCCAACACTAAAAAGGTAACCAAAAAACCCCACACGATCTTCTTATTGAACTTTTCCCCCTTTTTTTTATATATTTTTTTAATTAAAAAAAGCTAAACAAAGTACAAAACAATAAAGAGACAAATCATGGTATTCTAAATAGAGAAAGTGAACAAAATAAATTCATTGGAGACAAAGAATATATTAAATCATACAAAATAAATGCCAATTTCACAATTTACCACAAAGATTCGGTCCACTAAGAATTTCCTTGTCAATCAAACATTATTATTTTTTATATATAAAAAGGCAAAAAATAAAACCCAACCAAAAAGAGAAAAAAAAAAAGCTTTGATCAATGAGTGTCATCCTTGAAAAAAAATATATAATCAAGCAACTGAAAATAAGTGTTAGTGTATAACATGGATAAGAACACTTGTGAAAATGAAAAATTAGAAAGAATATTCGAGAGAAATAATGCACAATTCAGTCACAAACACATATTCTTAAGTGAATCAATCAACATGTATGAGTCTTACGCACATTTTTTTTTATTATAAACTGTGTACAATTTTTCTTGCATAGTTTCAAGCATAAGTGTGTGACAGTGTATGCAAGGGAACATTGCCGAATGACAAATAAGTCTTTTTCAAAATTGTAAATAATTGTAACCCATGAAGACACTGTCACACTACACCAGTGGTAGCCCTTTTCTATGGTAGCGTATCCTCTTCATAACTCCAAATTACAAAGTACCAACTTAGTCAAAAGACGGCTTTCACACACTAATGTAGGTATCTCTATTCTTGCACAGGAGCTTGAAACAATGCTACACAAAAGGAAGCTCAAACATTAAACATTGATTGATTTACTCGAATATGCCTAGGAGGAATTGATTATTTCTCTCAAGAATATACAACCAAAAGCTCATAAACACAAGTCAGATTATCTAGCTTGACACACAACAAAATTTTCAAATTAATTGACAATTTTCTTAAACTTAAATAACACACATTTGATCAAGAGTAACAACACACTAACATGGAAATTTAAAGTGAACAAACCCCCAAAGATTTTCGGAGGAAATCAAAGCGAACTGAATCAAGAGCTTTAGTGAAAATATCAGCAATCTATTTATGTGTTTCAATATATTCCAAGACAAGAACTTTATTTTCAGCTAATTCTCTTATGAAATGATGACGAATATTAATATGTTTAGCATGAGAGTGTTGCACAAGATTTTTTAAAATATTAATTGCACTTGTATTATCACAAAAAATAGTTAAAATGTCAAGATCAAACCCATAATCCATCATCATTTGCTTCATCCACAAAAGTTGTGCACAACAACTTCCTACTGCAATGTATTCGGCCTCAGCTGTTGAAAGTGAAATAGAATTCTATTTCTTGCTATGCTAAGAAACTAGATTATTTCCCAAGTAGAAGCATCCTCCACTAGTGCTTTTTCTGTCATCAGTGGTACCTGCCCAATCAGCATCACTAAAACACACTAGATTAGAGTTAGTATCTTTTGAATACCAAATAACATAATCAACAGTCCCATGAACATATCGAATGATTCTTTTGACAGCTGCAACATGAGACTCCATGGGATTTCCTTGGTACCTGGCACACACACCAACACCATAACTCAAATCAGGTCTACTAGCAGTGAGATAAAGGAGACTACCAATCATACTCCTATACAGTGTAGGATTAACTTTGACACCATTTCATCTTTGGATAACTTCACAGTCATTCCCATTGGTGTTTTGGCAGACTTTGAACTTTCAAGACCAAACCTTTTGACCAAGTTCTTAGCAAATTTGCTTTGAGAAACAAATGTCCCTTCATCTAACTGCTTGACTTGCAAACCTAAGAAATAGGTCAATTCTCCCACCATGCTCATTTCAAACTCCTCTTTCATTTGTTTCACAAATACCTGCACCTCATTGTCAGAAGTAGAACCAAACACAATATCATCAACATAAATCTGTGCAATAATTATGTTAGATTTAATATTTTTGATAAATAAAGTCTTATCTACTCCACCCCTTTTGTATCCACGAGAAACAAGAAATTGAGTGAGTCTCTCATACCAAGCCCGAGGGGCTTGCTTCAAACCATAAAGAGCTTTCTCCAATTTGTAAACATGATCAAGTGCATGGGGATCTTCAAACCCTTTGGGTTGTTCAACATATACCTCTTCATTCAAGATCCCATTGAGAAATGCGGATTTGACATCCATTTGGAACAACCTGAAACCAATCAAACAAGCCATAGACAATAATAATCTAATTGATTCAAGTCTTGCAATAGGTGCAAATGTTTCATCAAAGTCTATTCCTTCTACTTGTGTGGTCCCATGTGCCACTAATCTTGCTTTAATTCGCACAATTGTACCAAATTTATCAGATTTATTCTTGAAAATCCATTTTGTGCCAATAATATTGGTATGCAATGGTCTTGGCACAAGAATCCACACTTTGTTTCTCAAAAAATGTTCCAATTCCTCATGCATAGCTTTAATCCAATTTTCATCAGTTAAAGCTTCTTTCACATTTTTAGGCTCAATTAAAGATAAGAAACTAACAAATTGAACAACATTACTAAACTTTCTTCTTGTTACCATACTGTCTTTTGGATTTCCAAGTATTAAATCTGCTGGATGATTTAATTTAACTCGGGTTGATGGCTCCTTTTGGACTTCATCCGAAATAGTATCTGGAAATTTCTTTTCTGTCTGTCCAGAATCTGTTTCATCAGATTCGTGATCTATTGGAACAGATGGACCAGACGTTGCAACAATAGTATCACTGACAAAAGCTTCTTCATGTTTTTCAGTAGGTTCATCAATAAACCTATCAATTTCTTCCTCAGTAGAAAACTCAAAAAAATCCCTGGCATCATCAATAACAACATTAGCCGACTCCATTACAGTTTGGGTTCTCATGTTATACACACGATAAGCCCTACTGTTAGTGGAGTATCCAATAAAAACACCTTCATCACTCTTAGCATCAAATTTACCAAGATTTTCTCTATCTCTCAAAATGTAACAAACACATCCAAAAACATGAAAGTAAGCCACACTTGGTTTCTTACCTTTTCAAATTTCATAAGATGTTTTAGATGTACCTAGATGGAGAAAAACATGATTTATGATATAGCAAGCAGTGTTAATTGCTTCTGCCCATAACCGTTTAGTCAATTTTTTGCTATTTAACATTACTCTAGCCATTTCTTGAAGAGTGCGGTTTTTCCTTTCTACAACTCCATTCTGTTGAGGTGTTTTGGGAGCTGAAAACTCATGTGAAATACCTGCATACTTACAAAAGTCATTATGGACAGTATTCTCAAACTCTTTACTAAGATCACTTCTTATACGAACAATTTTTGCAATGTTGCAATCAATTTCAACTTTTAATTTTAAGCAAAGAGTTTTAAATGCATCAAAAGTATCAGATTTTTCTTTCAAGAAATCCACTTAAGTATATCTAGAAAAATCATCCACACAAACAAAATATACCTTTTCCCATTTAAACTCTCAATTTGAATTGGAGCCATAAGATCCATGTGAAGAAATTCTAATACTTTCGAAGTGTTTACGTCAGAAACACTTTTATGTGTAATTTTTAATTGCTTATCGAGTTGAAAACTCTTGCACTTACCATCAGATTCTTTACCTAGCTTAGGTAAACCACGAACAATCCCTGCATGTGACAATTTTTTCAAAAGTTTTGAAATTTATGTGACCAAGTTTAGCATGCCACACATCAGTGTTATTACTCACAACAGATTGACACATAATAGAAGGCAAAAGAGTGTAGAAATTGTCATTAGATCTAAAACCTTCAAGAACATTCTCACCATTCTTGTTTAAAACAAAACTATTCTCTTTATCAAAGTTAACAGTATAACCTTGATCACAAATTTGACTTATGCTAAGCAAGTTAGCTTTAAGTCCTTCCATAAGTAACACTTTTTTGATTCTAGGAAACCCTTCAAAGTTAAGAGTACCCATTCCAAGAACATTACCTTCAATTCTATTCCCAAAAGTAACAGATCCACAATGTATAGGTTTTATGTCTGTAAGAACAGACCTGTCACCTGTCAAATGTCTTGAACAACCACTGTCAAAATACCAAAAATATGAAGAAGCAGATCTATCATATTCACTAGTAAAACCAGCAAAACAATTATTCTTTTTGATCCATATTTTCTTTGATTGAACATTTTCATTTTTAGTTCTTTTTAAATTATCAAAATAATTGAATTTCTCAAAATATTCATTTTTGGCAAAATTCATAAGAGTAAAACACTTAGGACGAATATGACCCTTCCTACCATAAAAATGACAGATTGAAATGAATTTTTCGAACTTTCCATTCGATTTACCTGCTGACTGTGTCCATTCTGTTGGAATTATCCGAGTACTGGATGCAACAGATTTTAGTGAAGATGACACAGGAACATCAGACGATAACATCTCAGCCGAGATAAAGACATTTTTCTTTGTTTTTTGAGAACTTGAAGTACCAAGTCCCACATGACTTCTTTGACCCGCATTCTGTATTTTCTCAAAAACAGTAGAACCGGGGTTAAGCATTCTAACATTTTTCTCAAGAGTATCCAAATCTTTAGACAACTTATTAATTTCAACATTTTTTGAAATTATTTCTTTTTCAAAATTTTCATTTAAGTCAGTAAGTTGTTTGATTTCAAAGGATAAATCTTTATTTTTACTTACCAATGGCCGATTCTCATAACACACTTTCACCCATGAACCATACATCTTTTTGTAAGATTCACTCAAAGACTCATCATTCAATTCAGATTCATCACTATATGAATTTTCTTCATCTTTTGAAACATTATTCAAGCAAATAATTTTCTCATTTTCAGATTTAAAAACAGGTAAAATAGAAGTGAAAGCGACATTACCTTCCTCATCTTCACTACTTTCAGAGTCATTATCACTCCAACTAGCAATCATACCTTTTTTGTTCTTTTTCAAGGTGTTTGCACATTCAGAATGGATGTGGCCAAATCCCTCACATTCCCTGCACTGAATACCTTTTTTATTAGTTTGAAAAGGTTTAAGAGAAGAAGGATAACCTTTTGACGGCTTGCCATTAAACTTCTTATTTCCTATCTTATTCGTATATTTTTGAAAATTCTTTGCAAGCATTGCCATTTCATTATCACCATCTTCATCATCTGACACTTATTTTTCAGTACTTTTGAAAGCTATGGTTTTCTCTTTCTCTTTGGAAGTACTTGGCTTGTCTTTTTGACGAATCTTTTGATTTAACTCAAAGGTACGAAGTGACCCCATCAATTCTTCTAATTTCATAGTACTGAAGTTTTTTTCCTCTTCCATAGCAGTGAGCTTAACATTGAACCTATCAGGAAGAACTCGAACGATTTTTCTAACAAGAACAGAATCATCAAGTTTCTCACCAAGTGCAAAATACTCATTAGAAATATCAGATAATCTCTCATAAAATTCAGATAGTGTTTCAGAATCAGACATCCTAAGGTCATCAAACCTAGTTTGTAACATAATAAATCTAGACCTTTTAACATCTACAGTTTCTTCAAACTGAGTTTGACGAATTGTCCAAGTATCTTTAGCCGAGACACATGTGGAAACAAGTTTTATAAAACTTTCTCCAACACCATTGACAATGGCGTGAAGAGCTTTATTATTATAACTGGATAATTTTTCTTCTTCTGTATCCCAAATAAGTTCAGATTTTACAATTGTGCTTCCATCTTCACCTTTTTCAGTAGGAGGTGACCATCCAGACAAAATTACTCTCCATGCTTTCTCATCTTGAGCTTTTATGAAAGCTCTCATCCTAACTTTCCAATATGGATAGTTTGAGTCATTAAGCAATGGAGGTCGAGACACCGAACTACCTTCTACAAAGAAAGAAATTTCACACAAAACAAATCAAACGGAAAATAACCACAAGATCTCACTAAGAGTTTAGTGAACCGCTCTGATACCAATTGAAATTCCATTTTTTTATGATTACCAACTTAATTATTCAAATTAAATAATTAATTGATGAACTGTTACGGAAATGTTTAAACGGACATAGAGTTTGTTTGAACAGAAACCAGATATGTTTAAACAGTTTTATCACCAGAAGATGAAAACGAACATAAAGCAAAGAACACACGAAATTATACGTGGTATCAGCAATCTTTGAAAATTGCTACTAGTCCACGGGGCCACGCCCAGAGAATGAAATTTATTAGAAGAATATCTAAATGATTACAAAACCAAATTGACTTATACAAATAAAGACTCCCTCTTGAATTTTTCGCAGCTGTTGTAATCTAAACTCCTAATCAAATTTCTGAAGTGCTAAGATCTTGAACTCTCTTCAAAGCATAACACTTGCACTTTTCCTCCCGAAAAGTGACTCATGAACAAGACTTCTCCCAAAGCTTGATGAAAAATGTCCAAGTGTGTTCAACCTGCACAATTAGCACAAAGAAAACAATACAGAAGTACATTGTAATAAACCACTAAGAACTTGCTAGACTCAAGTTCTTCACACAATAAAAAAGTCTCTCTAAAACTTGAAAATATTTGGAAAATAATACACCAAGAGAGATGATTAAAAACCAACGACCTAAGGATGATTATATACCCTTTAGAATCACTTTAGGTCGTGGAAAATAAATCAGAAACCAATAAGCCAATAAATGGAAAATCTTCCCAAAAAGGAAAGTCAGAATCTGTTCAAAGAGTCTGGCAATCCGTTCAAACAGATTCATTGAACCATGACATTTTTTAAACCCAGTTTCCTTAAATAAATAAGAAAATAATATATACATTATCTCTGCAAGTTGTACACGGTTTCTGGACAACCAAATAAGATCAAGAAATAAATACCAATAATTTCCATATATACAAAAGTTAAGACAAGATAATCTTTTATAGGAAATTATATATTTATTCTATTAACATATATAGAATAATCTGATTTTAGAAAACATTTCACACCAAACCATTTTGAAAATAACCCACAATATATTGTCTCTGCCACATAAAGCTCTGCATACTGCTCAGCGTTATAAACTGTTCTTACTGGAAAGAAGTGAGCAGATTTTGCAAGTCTATCTACTATCACCCAAACATAGTCATGCTGCTTGGTGGTCCTTGGTAATCTCATCACGAAGTCCATCGCTATATCTTGCCATTTCTATTCGAGAATATCTAAAGGTTGTAATGTTCTAGCGGGTCTCTGATGTTCGACCTTAACTTGTTGGCATGTAAGACATTTTGCTACAAACTATGCTATGTCTTTCTTCATTCCTGGCCACCAGTACATTGCATTGAATCATTGTACATCTTGGTCGATCCCGGATGAAGTGAATATGGAGTGGTGTGCGCTTCTCACATGATACTAGCTCTTAATTCCTCCTGATTCGGCACACACACTCAGTTTCTATATCGTAGCATACCTTCCTTTGTTATTGAAAAATCAACATTTTCCAAGCTTTATAATGATGCCTTTTTCTTAAGAAGAAACCCATCCTCTTGTTGTTTGTCCTTAATTTCCTCCGTAAGTGTTGACTTGATTGTGAGATCAGCTAATTGTCTCGTTATCAGCTCAATTTCAGATGTCTTAATATCATCTTGTAAGTGTTGTGCAATCCCCTTAAGCGTCGATATGCTACCATAACTCCGTCTAATAAGCGCGTCTACCACGACATTAGCCTTTCCTGGATGATACAAAATCTCACAATCATAGTCCTTAACTAGTTCCAGCCACCTTCGTTGCCTCATATTGAGCTCCTTTTACGTAAAGAAGTACTTTAAACTCTTGTGGTCCGTATAGATCTCGCACTTCTCTCCGTACAGATAATGCCTCCAAAGATTTCAAGCGAAGACCACTCCGGCCAACTCCAAGTCATGGGTCGGGTACCTTTGTTCGTACTCCTTTAGCTGTCTCGAGGCGTAAGCGACCTCCTTTCCATCTTGCATCAAAACTCATTCAAGTCCTTGTTTTGACGCGTCGCAATATACTACATACTTGTCCTTGTCATTTGGAATGCATAGAACTGAGGCTGTTATGAGCTTGTCCTTTAGCCTTTGGAAGTGTTCTTCGTACTTCTCTGTCCATAAATTTTTTTTTTGCTTCCTTACCAAATTTGTTAAGGGCGTAGCTATTTTGAAGAAACCTTCAACAAATCGTCTGTAGTATCCCGCTATGCCCAAAAATCTTCTTACTTTGGTGGCGCTCGCGGGCTTGGGCCAGTCTTTCACAAATTCTATCTTGGTTGGGTCTACTTCTACACCATTTTAGGATACGATGTGTCCTAAAAATGCCACCTTCTCTAACCATAATTTTCATTTCTTAAACTTGGCGTATAATTGGTGTTTCTTGAGCCTTTGTAGTGTCAGTCGCAGGTGACCTTCATGTTCGGCTTCTGTCTTTGAGCAGATTAGTATGTCCTCAATGAATACCACCACAAACTTATCCAAGTAATCCTTAAATACTTGATTCATAAGGTCCATGAACGTGGTTGGTGCATTTGTCAATCCAAATGACATTACTAAGAACTCATAATGTCCATATCGAGTCTTGAAAGCCATCTTTGGGATATCCTCCTCTCGTACTCTTAGTTGGTGATATTCTGTTCGTAGATCTATCTTTGAGAACACCGTGGATCCTTGCAATTGATCAAAAAGATTGTCTATTCGAGGCAAATGATACTTGTTCTTGATCGTCACTTTGTTTAGCTCTCGATAATCTATGCACATTCTCATGCTCCCATCATTCTTCTTGACAAAAAGCACTGGTGTACCCCAAGGCGAAAAACTTGGTCTAATGAAACCCTTGTCTAAAAGATCTTGCAGTTGTATCTTTAATTCCTTAAGCTCCGTCGGCGCCATCCTATATGGAGTTTTTAATATTTGTGTCGTTTCCGGTGCCAACTATATTTCATACTCGATCTCCGTACTTGGAGGTAATCCCGGTAGATCTTCTGGAAGTACCTCGGGAAATTTTCATACTATGTGCACATTCTTTGGTTCGAGTTGTGTCTCTCGTGACTTGTCTACTATGCTGGCTAAAAATGCCTGGCAACCGCTACTGATTAAATGTTGAGCTTTGAGAGCTAAGACTATCGTATGCGAGTTCTAGAAATTACTCCTCTATAAGTGAACTTCTCGCTATCTTCTGTTTGAAAATTGGCCTTCTTACCCCTTACAATAAATTGTTGCCCCATATTTTGCTAACCAATCCATTCCTAATATCACATCATAGTCCTTAAGGTCTAACTCGATCAAATCTACTGGTAATTCTCTTCCTTCGATTCTAACTACAACGCTACACACCCCTCTACTAGATAACTTTTGATAACTTTATATTTTAGAGTTATTAATTGAGCTTTTGAACTTAAAAATTTAAGTGAAATAGAGTGTTTGAGTTGTTATTGTGTGGTTTTAGTCTTTTTATCTTTTATTTTTTTTGTGTATTTTGTTTTAATTAATGATAACTCTTGTGGAAAATAATGGGATTATGTTCTAAAAATGTGGTATCTATTTTGAAGGCAAAAAGAAATGGTTCTTGGAAAGCTTAGTGAAACATGTGCAAGAAAATCATCTTGGAGTTGAAATTCTGGCACTTTGCTGTAGCATCAGTCAACTTTGTTGCAGTAAAGTGTGTGTAGCCAACAACATAAAGTTTGTGCACTTGGCAAGTGATTAAATGAGGTAGAGAGACTTGAATAGTGGGAGGAAGAGGTGGAAAGGAGCTGAATTTTTTTGGAAAAAAGAGTGATCCCCATGTGTAGAGAAAGAAAAAAGAGGGTTTATACCCTTTTTGAGCAAAAAAAAAAAAAAAGACATCATCTTCTCTAAGAGAAAAACCCCAGCCACCTATCACCACTTAAGGAGAGTTTCTGCACTTTTTGAGCTGAAGCATCAAGAAAAGAAGAGAAAATGTCTAGGAGAAGGAAGCTAGAAGAAGAAGAAGAGTTAGAATACAAAGAATAAAAGATTTCTATCATTTTGGCTTGTCTTTCTAAACTCTCTTTTCCTATAATTTTATTTTTCTCATCTTGAACTCTTGAGATAATGTTGAATATATATTGTGGTGATTTGGGTATTTTGATTATGAGCTAATATTTTTGTGTTAGGGATATTGATGAACCCTAATTTGTAATCAACCCCAAAGTGTTTAATATTTTATGCAATTTTTCTCTTGTTCATTTGAGCTATATTTATTGTGCAAACTCTTGCTTGAGAATGATCAACTTAGGTGAGAAACAAGCTAGTTTTAAATCCGGAAAGGTTAGAATTAGTGGAAATGCTTGATTGATGCATGCTGATAATTTTGTTATTGATTAGTGGATAACTTAGGGATATTTTATTCACCTTGCAAACTTGAAGGATTGATGCTTGGAATTATGTTCTTGAAATTAAATTTAGCATAGGAGTATGTGAATTTAATTGATAGAACTTTAACATGAGCATTTGGAAAAATGACATGTGCATTAAATTGGAAATCCTAGTTACAAGAGAACTTTGCTATGAACTTTGTTGCAACATTAGGAGCAAAACTACAAATTACGGGGATTTGATATGCCTAACTTTTATCATAATATTAATCACAATTTGTCATTTCCTAGCTTTAGTGTTAAAGGCTTATTTTAATTCTCTTATTTAGTCTTTTAAGTTAAAATAATTAAATCATAAAAAATTATTTGTACCACAAATTGTTTGGTGTTGATTTTTTTACAATATTTGTTTGACAATCCTTGAGGAGACGATAAAAATTATTTTCATTATATTACTTGTTTGACGATTGTGTATACTTGCACACACTTAGGTAAATTCGCAACAAGTTTTTGGCGACGTTGCTGGGGATTACTTAAAGTCAATTATTGTAAAGTTAATTATCTTACAATTTGGTTTAAATTTTCTTTTGTGCTAACTTGGGTGATTCTCGTGAAAAATTAAGGTTTACATAGTGTATGAACGAGAATCAAGACCCTGAACTATTTCCCATTGATCCAGAAATTGAGCATACATTTAGAAGAAGGTGAAAGATACAAAAATCAAAAGGAAGTAGTAGTGATGGATGCTGAGCAACGGGCTCAACAGGGAGCCGCTCAAAGGGCGACAAATCTAGCAGGAGCCGCTCAAAGGGAGGAAAATCTAGCAGGAGCTGCTCAAGAATGAGAGCTCAAGGGGGAGTAGTTGCCCATAATGGGAAAAATGCAGTTATTGTGGCTGATGACAGAGATCGTGCTATCAGGCTATATGCTCTTCCTGTAACGACCCAAATTCGCTAAGAAGGCTTAAGGACCTTGATTAGTATGCCTGGAGGGCATAATGGGAATTATGTGCGACTTTAATGATTAAGATGCATGATTATGATTTAAAGCATGATATATGACTATTTGAATATTTGAGAAGCATGACTATGTGTATTAGTATGCATGTAGGCCCTGACTAGGTTAGAAGGGCATAATCGTAATTTTGGCCATTTTGGGCATAACTGCTTTGATATATGTGATAATTGTTGAGACCACATTATTATGTAGATATATTCATGATCTGTGACTCGAGACGATCCTAGTGAGCAAAGTAGCGAAAAAGTCATGGTGGGGATTTATACCTGGCTCGGGGTGAGCCTGGAAGTTTAAATGGGAATTTAGTGGGTATATTGGAGTCTATTTTGACATTGAGGAATATTATTGGTGATTAGTTAGGTATCGGGAGTTAAGTGGGAAATATTAGAGACACTCGAGGAATTAGCGGGAATTGGGTAAAATGACTAAAATGCCCTTAAGTGGACTAAAGGGTTAGAAATAAAGGGGAGGGCATTAAGGTCATTTGGCTTGCAAGGGATAGATATGCTAAGGATTTATGTTAGTGGAAGTGGTAGAATGTAATAGAAGTCTGAAAAGAAAAGAAGGAAAAGAAAGGAGAAAGAAAAGGAAGGAAAAACAAAGCTGCTTTCCTTGGAGTCGGTTGGTGATCTCTTCACCATTTCTGGGCGTTTTCTTGGAGTAACTTTCAGAGGGGAGTTAGGTCAACTAAGCCACAAGGTTTCTGCTCTAAGCTTGAAGAATTGGCAGAGGTTTAGCAAGAACACACTAACACTTGAGGGAATTCAGGCCAAAGGCTGAGGAAGAGCAAGCTAAGGAGGAGTAGAGGTTATCTTGAAATCGAATTCCATTAAAAGGTGAGCGCTAGGGATCGAGGGGGATCGTGCTCAAGGAGTCATGTGATCAAAGCTAGAAAATTGAAAGGTAAGAAAACTGCACCCAGTTATATGTTTCTGATGGGACTAAGTGCTCCCGATATTTGTATCGTGTCAATGATGGTATTATGCCATGGGACATGGGGAAGCGGCCTAAGAGTGCCGTACACAATATTTGCGCACAGGGCGCGGCTTGGCCACTGGTAGCCGAGGACAGCTTAATATTCACTGAGCTCGGTTTAAGCGGGCCAAAGTCAGTGGGATAAGAGAGGGAGCGGCCTGAGGACGCTAGCCCTAGTTATCATTTATGAACTGTATATGATATGAGTTGATACGTTTAGTATGTGGAATACTTGATTATACTGAATGATTATATGGTTGAGATTATGTGATACAATATGGGATATTGATTTGTCCGTTGATTGCTTATGCTCTGTTGTTGTGTTTTCTTGCTGGGCCTTGGCTCACGGGTGCTACGTGGTGCAGGTAAAGGCAAAGGCAAGCTGGACCAACCCTGAGATGGAGGGCCACCGGGTGGAATGTACATAGCCAGCTGTTCGATCACCATGGTCGAGGAGTGGACCAGGACAGGGATTGCCTATCTATCTGTTTTGCCTTAATATGGCTTGATAGTGTATCTAAACTTTATAACTTTTGTAAATGGTCTTTAATTTTAATATTTTTGGGATCCCGCGTAAACAGGTAACATCTCTTTATAAGAATGTGACTTTTGAGACCAAAACGTTTTAACCCTAGTTCCTTTATAGTTTCGATAACACGTTTTTAATTTTTAATTAAACGACTTGATTAGTAGGTCTAGCACTTTATAAACACACAGTGTAACAGTCTTGGCTATCCAGGGCGTTACACTTCCCCTCTTCAATAAGCTCAATCTGGGCATCGTTAGATTAGAAATTCAGGCCGCACAATTTGAATTGAAGCCAATCATGTTCCAATTGCTTCAAACTGTGGGCCAGTTTAGTGGAATGCCAACAGAGGATCCTCACCTTCATATTCACTTGTTCATTGAAGTGAGTGACTCTTTCAAGCTGCCCGGAGTGACAAAGGATGCCCTGAGACTAAAGTTGTTCCCATACTCCTTGAGAGACAGAGCTAGAGCTTGGTTGAACTCTTTTCCATCTGATTTTGTGACTACTTGGCAAGAGTTGGCTGAGCGATTTTTGATGAAGTATTTTCCTCCCACTAAAAAGGCCAAGCTCTGGATTGAGATTACCTCATTTCAAAAACTTAATGAAGAATCTTTATATGAGGCATGGGAGCGGTTTAAGGATTTGTTGCGCAAATGCCCTCACCATGGCATTCCACATTGCATCCAGATGAAGACCTTCTATAACGGTCTCAATGCTTATACTAGAATGGTGGTTGATGCTTCAGCGAATGAGGCTCTTCTTGCTATGTCCTATAATGAGGCATATGAAATCCTTGAGAGAATATCCAACAACAACTATCAGTGGCCCGCTTCTAGATCGTCTACAGGTAGAAAGGTGGCTGGTATTCATGATGTAGATGCCATCACTTCTTTGGCAGCCTATGGGGACACAAATGGGGCAAATGGAGAGCATTTCTTATGTGTATTGTGGTGAGGGTCATACTTTTGACAATTGTCCGTCCAATCCAGCAGCTGTGTGTTACATGTGGAACCAAAATAGGAATGGTCCTTATTCTAATTTTTCAACATCCCAATTTTTCATGGAATAGTCAAGGAGTTGGCCCTAGCAATTCTTTTATGCATCCAAGACCAAATTTTCCACCGGGTTACCCCCCACAAGCACCACAACAAAGGCCACAACAACAAGCAATGCAATCTAGCTCTCTTGAGAACATGTTGAAGGAATATATAGTGAAGAATGAAGCCATGTTTCAAAGCCAAGCGGCTTCATTGAGGAACTTAGAAAACCAAGTTGGGCAACTAGCTAATGAGCCTAGAAATAGACCCATGGTACACTGCCAAGTGGTACCGAGAATCCAAGGAATGTGGGCAAGGAACATTGTAAAGCCATCAATTTGAGGAGTGGGAAAGAGTTGGAGAAGGACAAGACAAATTCTGGGCATGAGGGTGGGCCCTCTTCAATCCAAATAAATGAGGAAATCCAAAAAGATACTGAACTTCCTAGTGCACAAAAATCTACCTCTGCCCAGAATGCTGTAGGGATGCCGCAGCATTGTCACCCAGAAAGTTCAATTTCAAAGCAACCACCTCCATTTCCTCAGCGTTTTCAGAAGAAAAAGTTGGATTCTCAATTTAAGAAGTTCCTAGACATATTGAAGCAGCTGGATATTAGCATACCACTTGTGGAGGCACTTGAGAAAATGCCTAATTATGTGAAGTTCATGAAAGATGTTCTTAAAAGGAAAAGAAGGTTGGGTGAGTTTGAAACTATGGCTCTAACCAAGGATTCTAGTGCCTTTTTGCAAGAAAAGTTGCCTCCAAAGTTGAAGGATCCTGGGAGTTTCACTATTCCATGTACCATTGGAAACATTGGGATGGCTTTATGTGATTTAGGCGCAAGCATTACTTTGATGCCAATGTCTGTTTTCAAGCAATTGGGGATTGGAGAAGTCAGGACTACTACAGTTACTCTTCAACTTGCAGATAGATCTCTTGCTCATCCAGATGGGAAGATTGAAGATGTGTTGGTGAGGGTAGACAAATTCATAGTCTCTGCTGATTTTATTATGCTAGATTATGAGGTGGATAGAGAGGTACCTATTATCATGGGGAGGCCATTTCTTGCAATAGGAAGAACTTTGATAGATGTGTAGAAGGGTGAGCTTCCTATGAGGGTCCAAGATGAAAAGGTAATTTTAAATGTCCTTAAAGCTATGAAGTTTCCTGATGAGGTTGAGGAGTGCTCTGTTGTTTCAGTGGTAGATACTTTGGCATCAAAGAAGTTTGAGACAGGGAGGGTTGGTGATCCATTAGAAAGGTTATTGTTGTTTGATTCTCAAAATGACGAAGATGAGGAGGAGTATCTAGCTTTGTTGGAGGAAAATTCTCAAGGGATAAGAACTTGAGCCTGATTTGATTCATTGGAGTTGTCATCTAGGGAGTTTAAGGCTCCCAAGCCATCAATTGAAGAGCTACCTGAGTTGGAGTTGAAAGTCTTGCCATCACATTTGTGATATGCCTACTTGGGTCCATCACCCACTTTACTTGTCATTATTTCAGCGGAGTTAACTCATGAACAAGAAGAAATGTTGCTTGAGGTGTTGAGGAAATTCAAGAAGGCCATTGGGTGGACTATTGCAGATATTAGAGGTATTAGTCCTTCTTTGTGTATGCATAAGATCTTGATTGAAGATGGTGAAAAAGATTCTATTGATGGGCAAAGAAGACTAAATCCTATTATGAAGGAAGTATTAAAGAAAGAAATCATCAAGTGGTTAGATGTTGACATTGTTTATCCCATCTCTGATAACTCATGGGTTAGTCCTATTTAGTGTGTACCCAAGAAAGGAGGAATCACGGTGGTGAAGAATGAAGACAATGAATTGATTCTTACTAGAATTGTGACAGGGTGGAGAATATGCATGGATTACAAGAAATTGAACAAAGCTACTAGAAAGGATCATTTTCCTCTTCCCTTCCGTGATAAGATGTTAGATAGACTTGCAAGGAGAGATTATTATTGCTTTCTAGATGGCTACTATGGGTATAATCAGATTGTAGTAGCTTCAAAAGATCAGCACAAGACCATTTTTTCTTCCCTGTAAGGTACCTTTGCATTCCAGAGGATGTTGTTTGGTTTATGCAATGCTCCCGCCACATTTCAAAGATGCATGATGACTATTTTCACTGACATGGTGGAGGAATTCTTAGAGGTATTCATGGATGATTTCTCTGTTTTTGGTGATTCTTACGATGACTGTTTGAGTAATTTGGCTCAGGTGTTGAAAAGATGTGAAGAAACAAATCTTGTCCTTAACTGGGAAAAGTGTCACTTTATGGTTAAGGAAGGTATTGTGCTTGGTCACAAAGTATCAAAGCATGGAATTGAAGTTGATAAGGCCAAGATTGAGGTTATTGAAAAGCTCCCACCTCCCACCTTAGTGAAGAATATCAGAAGCTTTCTTGCCCATGCAGGGTTCTATAGATGGTTCATAAAGGATTTCTCCAAGATCTCTAAGCCTCTATGCAACTTATTGGAGAAGGATACACCTTTCCGATTTGATGAAGCATGTTTGAGAGCCTTTGAAGATTTGAAAAGTAGGTTGGTTTCAGTACCAATTATTGTGGTTCCAGATTGTGACTTACCACCTTTTGAATTGATGTGTGATGCAAGTGACGTTGCTATTGGAGCAGTGATGGGGCAGCAAAGAAACAAGGTTTTTCACTCCATTTACTATGCTAGTTGTACTCTGACAAGTGCTCAGCTCAATTACACAGTGACAGAGAAAGAACTTTTGGCCATTGTCTTTGCTTTTGACAAGATTCGATCTTATTTGGTGGGCACCAAGGTGATAGTCTATACGGATCATTCCACAATCATGTACTTGATTGAAAAGAAGGATGCTAAGCCTCAATTGATTAGATGGGTACTGTTGCTTCAAGAGTTTGAATTGGAAATCCAAGATAGAAAAGGAGTGGAGAACTAAGTAGTGAATTATTTATCAAGAATGGAAGGTGATAAAGAATCAAGTTCTTTAGTTCCCATCAAGGACACATTCCCAGATGAGCAATTATTTGAAGTAAATCACTCTCAAGTTGTTCCTTGGTTTGCAGATTTTGCTAATTACTTGGTTAGTGGATTGTTGCCTCCAGATCTGACAAGCCAACAAAAGAAGAAGTTCTTGCATGATGTGAAGCACTACTTTTGGGAGGAGCCATTCTTGTTCAAACAATGTGCTGACCAAATGATTAGGAGATGTGTTCCCGAGAAAGAGATGGAGGATATCGTACATCATTAACACTCTTCATCTTGTGGAGGTCATTTTGGGGGAACACGCACCGCATCTAAGGTACTTCAATGTGGTTTCTTTTGGCCTTCCTTATTATAAGATGCTCATGCTTTTGTGTTGAGATGTGAACGATGCCAAAGGGTTGGTAATATTTCTAGAAGGAATGAGATGCCCTTAACTAATGTTCTTGAAGTGGAATTTTTTGATGTGTGGGGTTTAGATTTTATGGGCCCTTTCCCTCCATCTTATGACAACTTGTACATCTTAGTAGCTGTGGATTACATTTCAAAATGGGTGGAAGCAATTGCCTCTCCCACTAATGATGCTAAATTTGTCATGAGGTTCTTACAGAAGAATGTTTTCACTCGTTTGGGCACTCTAAGGGCGATCATTAGCGATGAAGGCACTCATTTTGTGAATAAGTTACTAGCAAGTTTATTGGCTAAGTATGATGTGAGGCATAAAGTAGCTACGACATACCATCCCCAAACTAATGGGCAAGCTGAATTGTCCAACAGAGAGATAAAAGGTGTCCTTGAGAAAGTCGTAAATCCCACCCGCAAGGATTGGTCCAAGAGGTTAGATGATGCATTGTGGGCCTATAGAACAACTTTCAAGACACCATTGGGGATGTCACCATATCGTTTGGAGTTTGGTAATGCTTGTAATGACCTGAATTTGCTAATCGGGCTTAGGGCCTTGATTAGTGTGCTGGAGGGCAATAAATGATTTAATATGCTTATATGTGGATTTATGTGAATATCTATGATAATGATGCATGTTTAGTTGAGTTAAATGTGCATGTGGGCCCCGTCTGGATATTAGGGGTATAAATGTGATAAATGCGATATATATGTGTTATGTCTGTGCAGCACGATCCGAGACAGTCCTTGGGAGCGGATAGCCAGAAAGTCACAACAGGGTTGAGATTTGAACTCGGAGCGAGTCGAGGGGTGATTTGGGTACTAGGTGTGTTATGGGGTTATCGAGACATGAAAATAAATATTTGGAGATATATTTGAGGATAGAATGTCTAGGAGGGAATATTGGGGAAATTTACCATTTTTCCCTCGGGGACGTTGTAACACCCCAAGTTTCTAAGAAGATTTAAGACCTTGTTTAAGCATGCTTGGAGGGCGAGAAGTAAATTGACATGATATTTTATGAATTTGATTGAATATGTGATTAGAATGAATCATTAGGTTGTATGCAGATGCATGTGAGCCCCGTTTGTATGTTAGGAGGTAAACTGGTAATTTTAGCCCGTTGAGGGCATAAATGTGATAATTGTATTATGTGATTTGTGCCATGTGAGTGTGGTGTTTTTTTTTATCATGATGCACGCGTCGAGACGGTCCTAGTGAGCTAATTAGTCTAAATGTCACAATGGGATTTTGTACCCGGCTCGGGAGGGGCCTAGGGGTACTTTAGGAATTTTGTAAGTTGAATTGAAAGCTAATGGTTATAGTTTTGGCGATTGAGTAACCTGTGTAACCGTTTGTAACTGCTTTGAGTAACAAGTTTTAGATAGAAAGTGATAGAATTGAAATAGAAGTGTAAGGACAAGAGTGCCCTTGAAGGTTTAGTTAGGAAGGATTATTAGGAAGGGGTAAAATGGTCTTTTGGCAAGGGATTTAGACAATTTTCAGCTGGGTTTTGGGGTACACGGTTTGGGCATTGGGTCATTTGATGTTTTGATAAAAATTAGAAGAAAGAAAAGCTAGGGCAAGTAGAAGAAAAAGAAGAAGAAGTGTAGAAGGGGCTGAAGTGGGAGCTTAGGAGGAGATCAAGGAAACTTATAGGGTGGATTCTCCACTTGAGGTAAGGATTTTATGCAAATTTAAGGTTTGTTTCTGTTTTGGTTTAAGAAATTGAATCATGGTTTAAGTTTTGAGCTATGGGTTTAAATTTTCTGAAGTTGAAATCAAAGGTGGGGATTTTTGGGTGTGATTGTATTTTTGATCTTGATACTAGTGTCTATAGGTTGTTAGATGGTTCATTTGAGGTTTCAATTTGGTTTTGGGGTTGAGATGTGTGTTTGGGCTGGTTTAGAGGTGTTTTGGATGAGGGAATTGAAGGAGAAAAACCCAGAAAATCTGGGTTCGCGATGGAGCGCCGCGGCCCTGTTCTTGGGCGCCGCGGCGCGAGGATGTTTCCAGTCAGGGGAGGCTCTCTGACTTGCTGGGCGCCGCGGCCCTCTTGGGTAGCGCCGCGGCGCTAGGCCATTTTCAGGACTTGAAATTTTGCAATTTTGAGCTTGCGCTCCAGGGGTTCGGGGAATGTCTCCAATGATTTGTTTTAGGAATTTGAGAGTCCCGAGAGTGTGGAATTGGTCCCGGGAAGTGGTTTTGGGTTTGGTTAGTATTAAAAGTGTTTTATGTGTGTTGTGACTAGGATTTCGGAAAGGCTCGTGCTAGAGGACCGTGCTTGTGACCTTGGTGCATCAGGAAAGCCCGGGATACAGGTAAGAAAACCGTAACACCCGAGGACAGGGCATGGGCCCACAGAGTTATTTCAGGGCATGGCCCTAGATTTTATTATGTGCAAATGTTTAACCTTAAATGAATTATTATATGTTTGAATGAATATTTTGAAATGTACCATATGTGTGATTATAATGAAATGAACGGCTAAGGCCGAGAGCGGTGAAGGCCGAGAACGGCCTTGGGGCCGGAAGTAACACCTAGCACATGGGATGCTTGTAGCCAGGGTCGGACCCAGTGGATACATGAGTTATCCTTACGGTAAGGACCGAGACCCCATGCTTTGGTAAGGCCTCTGGGGCTGCATGGCCGTGGTTGTTCAGTCTGAGGGTTTCCCTATTTACCATTGGATTATGTGTCAGCTATATTCTATGCATATGTTATATACTATTTGGGTTTTCTTGCTGGGCTTCGGCTCATGGGTGCTCTGTGTGGCAGGTAAAAGCAAGGAGTCAGTCAACCGGCCATGAGTATGGAGAGCGTGGGGGCGGCGCGTACATGTTCGGCCTGCCCGACTGCTTTGGTTGGGGGCATTTTGTATATGGCTGTATTAACTTATTCTTTTGATAGTTAACCTGGTGTAAATCTATTTTTGAGTTGTAAATATTTTGTAAACCTTATTTTTGGGATCCCAGATGTTTGATACTTATGTTTTCAATGAAACTAAACATTTTCAAGGAGTACAGCCTTAAACTCTGGTTTAGTCACACTTTTGGTTTTAGAAACCACGTAGAGTCAGTCAAAAGCACGATTTCTGTTTTAAACTCACTTGGTAACGGCTCTAAGGTAGTAGGGCGTTACAGACGTTTTGGTACCCCGAGCCTTGAGGTAACCACATAAACATAAGTTGAATAAGACAAACCTTAGAACTATACAGAACACTTGAGGAACCGACTCATTCTTTCTCTCTAAGCAAGTGGATATCTTCTCTTTGGAAGCCTAGGGAGAACTTGGAGGAATTAGCTAGAAGCTAGAAGGATTTCAGCTGAGAAATCTTGGGAGCTAGGTGCTTGGGGATTAAGGATCAACTTCAGAGATTGAATTCAGCAAGGTAAGCTCTAATTATGGGGATTATGTTGAGAATTGTTGCTGGTTTGCTTGAGTATGCATGTTAGTTAAGCTTGATCTGTGTTTGGGTATTTTAGTTGGGTTTTGGAGCAGATTTTGATGGGTTTTGATGTTGATATTGAGCTGGAATATATGTGTTGATTATCTGGGTTTGATAGATGAGCTTTGGGTGAGTTAGCTTGAGGAAAATGCAGGGAAGAAGATGAAAATTCTGGGTTTGGAGGTGAGGGCCGCGGCCCTAGGATGGGCGCGCCGCGGCCCGTGTGCGTGCGTGGCCGAGTGTGGCCGAGGAGTTCATGCGCGCTGCGGTGCTTGGTGTGCGCGCCGCGGCCCGTGTGTGTTGCAGGGGTGTGCTAGCCTCTGTTTTGAGGCTAGCCGCGTCTCTTGAGGGAGGGGCCACAACTCTTAGTGCTAGTTTGTCTTTTTAAGGGTGTTTAGGCTTGGGAACTCAATGGCTAAGGCTCGGGAAGGATTTTATCACCCGGATTGATGGAATTTAAGGCCCCAGAGGTCAGGGTTATGGATCGAAGTTATTTATTGGATTATAACTTGATGGATGGATATTGTTAATGTGTTGTGACTAGGGTTTCGGCGAGGCTCAAGTTAGAGGACTGTGCTCGGGGCATCGGTGCTCGGAAATCTCGGGACTCAGGTAAGAAAACCCTTGTTCCCATAGAGCTTGTATGCAGGGCTGAGCCCAATGTGTCTGAATAGAACTGGTATGCAGGGCTAAGCCCAATGTGTTTAAACTGCAGGGAGTAGCCCTTTGATTGAATTAGCTAGAATTTTGTATTTGCTTGCTATGCTATGAATGCTATTATGTGAATGATCGGCAAGAGCCGGGTACGGTGTAGGCCAAGGACGGCAGAGGCCGGGAACGGCGAAGGGCACGCTGAGTGCAAGGCCGAGAAGGGCAAGGGGCCAGGAGTAGCGTTGAGCACGTGGTGTGCGAGTTGCTAGGGAGAGTCCCTAAAATGATACCTGGGATATCCTCACGGCATGGTCCGCGAACCCAGGGCTTGGTAAACGCCTGGGACGACTAGGCCGTATGTGTTTAGCCCATTGGTGGCCTGTTTATATGTTTGATATATGTGTTGCATTTGTTATCTGTTTGTGGGTTTTCTTGCTGGGCTTCGGCTCATAGATGGTCTGTGGTGCAGGTAAGGGTAAAGAGAAGGTCAACCAACCATGAGTATAGCAGACGTGAGGCGGCGTGTACATGTTTGGCCAGCCTGGCTGCCACAGCCAGAGGATTTTTGGGAGATGCTTGTAAATAAACCTAGATTTTGTTGTTAGTCGACTTGGTTCAATTTATATGTTGTAAATGTTTCTAAATTGTATTTTGGGATCCCAAGTGTAAAAATTTCATGGTTTTTCTATGGAAATTGTTATTTCCAAAGTTTCTCCTTTGTTTATGGCTTAATTACACTATTAACTCTAAAACCTCGATTAGTGAGTTGGAAGCACGTTTTTAAACTCACTAGTAACGGCTCTAAGTAAGTAGGGTGATACAATGGTTGTCATTTACCAGTGGAACTTGAGCACCGTGCTTATTGGGCTATTCAAACACTCAACATGGATTTGCAACTTGCAGGAGAAAAGAGCATGTTGTAGTTCAAACACCGCGCTGTGGCATGACAAGCATATTCATCCAAGGGTGTTTGAAGAAGGCCAACGAGTTTTTCTCTTTAACTCGCGTTTGAAACTATTCCCAGGCAAGCTCAAGTCAAGATGGTCAGGCCCATTCTTGGTGATTAAGGTGTATCCTTATGGAGCAGTGGAATTGCGTGAAGAAGGCTCCGGAAGGGAATTCAAGGTTAATGGCCAAAGGATCAAGCATTATTGGGAAGGTGAGGTTGACTGAAATTTGTGCTCAATCTCTTTGGAGGATTCTTGAAGAATATGTAAAATCTTGGGTTGCTATGGACCTTGGAGATTTAATTGTAAATCAACCCAAGCTTTATATAAATGTATATTGTGTAAAAAAAAATGAATGAAGAAAAAAATATATATAATACAATTCTTTGAGAATTTGATTTTTTATGGTTTAATGTGTTTATGGTTGCAGGAAAAATAGAATAAAAAAGGGGTTGCAAAGATCTATGATGTTACAACATCAAATTTAGGCTTGCTCTCCGACTTAGTTTTGCTGCAACAAAGTTTGTATGATGTTACAACATCAATTTTGGGCTTGCTCTCTGACTTAGTTTTGCTGCAACAAAGTTCTATGATGTTACAACATCAATTTTGGGCTTGCTCTCTTACTTGATTTTGCTGCAGCAAAGTTCTATGATGCAAGAAAGTTGGTAAAAAAAACCAATGAAACAGAAATTGGGCCTAAAATTATTCCAACTCAGCCCTAATAAAAATTTGAAACCTTAATTTCTTTAGGAACCCTAATCATCATCATCACCATCTTACCCTCTTTTCCCCCTTGCAACAACCCAGCCGAAACCACAATCACCTCCCCTCCATCTCCAGCTGCCCCACACGCAACCACCCCTAACCCGATGGAACTCACCAGCCCGACGTCCCACCAACGCCAGCTCGCTCCGCCCACCTGAACCCACCCGTGCCTACCCAGCTCGACACCCCACCAGCCCAAAGATCTCACAAGCCACCATAACCCGAAACTCCATCGACCCCCCAGCCCGACGCCCCACCATTGCCACAATCTCCAGCTGCCTCCCACAAAACCACTCGAAACCCTCATTACATCGAAGCCTCTCACCCTACTTGCTCACCCGATCTCCTCACAAACCTGACGCACCCACTGCCGCGAACCCACCACGACCACCACCCATACGCCACCCACGAACCCATTCAAAACTCTCACTCCATTTTGGCTCTCACTTGCCCATTCACAATCAAGATTAGGCAGCTCATTGGATTTTTCTTCATTGGGGTTTCAAGAAACTTTTGCAAAAGCAAAGTGCATTCAACAGTGTAGCCAACCCTTCAAGGTACCATATCACTCTTGTTTCATTACTTTGGGCATTGAAATTCTTTGTTGTTGCTGGAATTTATGTTATTGAGCATTATGACTAGAAGCAATCAAGTAGTAAATAGAAAGAAAAAGTTAGCGGCCAATGAATAACCTATTGTTGAAAAGTTTATATCCCCAGGGGTTGCCGAAAAATTTAGGAAACTTGTCAGGCGCGATATTTGGTTTGAGAGAGCATTCCCCACTATTGGAAATCTGGATTATGTGACCACTGTGATTAACAATCGAGGGTGGCTTTATTTTTGCACAGCATCTCGCGAGGCTATCATTCCTTGGGTCAAAGAATTCTATGCTAACTTTGTGTCACAGAAATTAAAACAAGTCACGGTCTGGGGTAAGCAAGTTAGTTATGCACCTCATGACATCAATGTTGTTTTTGGGTTGCCTAATATCGATGCGGCTGAGTATAGAGACGTTACCCCTAACCAAAGTGATGCGGAACTTGCCAATATGTTGACAGAAGTGACTGTGGCGAGCACACAATGGAATGTTTTGAAGAAATTTGCAGCTCATACTATCCCCCACACTTCCTTAACGACTTCTACTCGTGTATGGAATCATTTTATTAAAACCAACATGTTGCCCACCACTCATGACACCTCGATCAACAAAGATTGTGTCATCCTGCTTTTTAGCATTTTGACTGGCCTAACAATTAATGTGGGGGAGCTCATTTCAGAAGAGATCATCACCTTGGGTGTTATTAAGAACAATGGACCATTATTTTTTCCCATATTGATCACTTCCTTATGTCGCAACGTGGGTGTGCCCCTAGCTTCAGATGATGAAAGGCATCACTTTCCCGATTACATTGATGTGCATACAATTCAAAAGGTTACCAATGTTGTTTCCATTCAGAGAGAGTGGGCCTCGACCTCTGCCTCACCGCCATTGTCTGACCATGACTTCGTTGTGCCTCCAAACCCCACTGTCACTGAGCTTTATGCCACTCAGTATATGATGCATGATGCATCATATGGAGTCCTAGTAGCACGCCTATTGGGGATATATGCGCCAGCGTGACAATGTATTGCGTCACTCTTTCCGGCCCTCCGAGCTTTTCCTAGAGTTTCTTGAGGCCATCATGGAGCGGTGGTGTGCACCTGAACCATTCGCTGCACCTTCCTGTTCAGACGAGGAGGAGGATGGGGAGCAGAGGGAGTTTATTTATTTTCCAGCATAATTTTGATTCCCTGTTTCGTGTTATCTGTTTTATCTATATTTTTTTCTGTTGTTTTTGTGCACCGAGGATAGTGCTCTCCCTTAAGTTTGGGGGGGGGGGGGGGTGTTGTTTATAACTGTTTTGTGTTGTTTTAATTTCCTTTATGTTTCTTAAGTTTTAGGTATTGTTAGGCGTGTTTTGTTTAAAGTCTTGGGTCATGAGTCTAGTTATAATGGAATCAATTCTTGTAATGGTTGTGTGTAAGTGTGGAATGGAACGAGGATAAAATGTCAGAAAACAAAATTGCATCATTTGTTAACTCTTGTGTATGAGCGAGCCTTTAGTACTTAAAGTTTTTTGTGCTAATTCAACCATAGTGAGAGTGTGTCCCAATTAAGTGTGCATAGTTTGACCATGAAATCTCTCACCCTAGATTATACTAAGTATTCATGAAGGTTTAATTTTTTAGAATTGGCTTGATAATTCCCTTGAGGCGAAATCCTAGGATGCTTAGTGATTTAGAGAGGATTTAGGCAATTTTCTTTGACCGTTTGAGCTTTTCGTGCCTACCTTGAAATTTCTATCCGTAGTGACCCAACTTTGAGCTTATTGGCCTATTTTGTTCATATAACCTCGACTTGATAACAAATCCCACTTTTGAATATCCCATTTTTATTTCTCATAAAACCTTAAGCCTAGTTTGTCTTGGATATTATTTGAGTTAAGTTTGGGGGAAGTGAAGAAAGGGTATCTTGGTTATTTGGGGGTGTTCATATTTGTTAATTTGTAATGACCCACTAATCTAGACTATTTGGACCATTAACGAAACTATACATAAACTTACATTTTTACGAAAATACCATAATTTTATTGAGTAACTTGTAAAATAAGAGTTACTTACAAATAAATAGAATACTAAGAAGGATATGGGATCCCATTGTCTTTAAAAACAAAACATGTTTCAAATGAAAAGAATTACATAAGAAATGCGGAAAATACATATAAAACCATAAAAAGATAAAATGAGACTACATCCTCGAATCGAATAACGCTCGGCCCCTTGACTCCATTCACCATCGATACACATCCTCTAAGCGTCACGAATCTTACCGCCTCTAAAGCTTATTTTCTTGCACATAAAACAGAAAGGAATGAGCCTAATGCCCAGCAAGGAAAAATCTAACACATAGTCATACACATAAATTTAATAAGAAACATAAAGACTTAACATAATACATATAACATACACTTATTATAATGGCCATTATTACTTGGCGTCCCATAGACTAAACAAGCATATGCCCATGGGATTAGTGGGGTCCTACTAGCTAAGTAGGTCATATGCCCATAGCCCATTTGGGGTCTTGTTAGTCATATGGGTCATATGCCCAAGCCTACAAACATACATGCATACATATCATAACACATTTAACAACATAAAACATAAGATAACATAAGCATATAACATATTGATTCTAGCCTATTTTCCTTACCAAAGTTACCGGGATATGTGGACTGAGTTGGGACTTTTTGGAACACTCCTAAAACCATAATGAACAAGAGTGAGTTGAAAGAAGGAAAGAGATGAAAAGGAAATGGGAAGACTAAACCATTTGAGAAACATGCTTACCGAAACTTATGTGCTTAAGAACTTAGATTCCTTAACCAAAATGAAGAATAAGGTTAGAGATTGAGTAGAAGACTATGAGAAAAAAAATAACATAATACAAAAATGAACTAGAGTTTTGGTTACCTCAAAGACTTGAAAGACCAATCTACACCTCAACCGAAATACTATAGAACCTCACTTCCCAAAGTGTTTGATAAGCTTATGATGTTTAAGCTTATGATTTTCCTAAACCAGGTGTTTACACTCTCACACTCACTTAACACTAGCAGCTTCAGAACTTAGAGCAAAAGGTGAGTAATGGCTGGGTACTAGGTCCTATTTATAGAGTATGGGAATGAAAGTATCTTGATTTTACTTGAATAAAAATAATGGCTTTTTAGGTGAAAATCATTTGAATAATCGTTCAGCAGAGGCTGAAGACTCGTTCAAAAGATGCTGGACTTATGGAGGAGTTTGAATGGCTGAAAGGAAAAGAATTCAAAAGTGTTTGAATTTATGCTGGAGGAGGCGATATATCGCCTGGACCATTGTTCCTGAGGCGACCGTGCATCGATTCGTGTTTTTCGTATCTACGTGCTGCGATATATCGCCCCCTATAGCTGCGATATACTGGCACACGCTGAATATTTAAACACGAAATTACACATTTTTAGCTAAGTTTGAATGGAGTAAATAGCCTTGACTAAGCCCTCAACGTACTCAAAGCTGCTGACTGACCCTATAACATTCAAACTTTACTCCTTATTAAATTAAATCCTCAAAAATACTTAATCCTTAATCACCATTCATAACATGTGCTTAAAATCCTATTGGTTGATGTGTAAACCTTATAATATAATAAATATAATCCTTAATATCAGTCACATTAATCAAACCTTAGGTTATACTTAATATTCTTAAACTATAGATTAAACTTAGAAAATCTATAAGTACTACTATGAGTGTCCAAATAATTCCCGATCTGAACCAAAAATCCACAGTTACAAAGATAATACTAAACATACTATAATACTACTAAACAATTAGCTAAGTAAAGTTCTTGGACTCTACAATTCTCCCCTACTAAAAAGAATTTCGTCCTCGAAATTTACTTACCAAATAACTCCGGATACCGGCCTTGCATGTCCTCCTCCAACTCCCACGTTGCCTCGCGTTCAGAACTATTGCTCCATAGGACTTTGACTATAGGAAAGCTCTTGGACCATAACTACTTCATTCCTCTATCTAGGATGCTAACCGGTCGTTCCTCGTAACTTAAGTCTTTCTGGAGCGCTATGGTATCGTACTTGAGGACGTGAGATGGGTCTGACACATACTTGCGTAGCATCGAAATGTGGAAGACGTTGTGACTATCAGCTAGTGTTGGCGGTAGGGCTAGTCTATACGCAACTGGTCCCACTTTGTCCAATATCTCAAAAGGACCTATGAATCGGGGACTGAGCTTGCCTTTCTTCCCGAACCGCTTGACACCCTTCATAGGAGATATCTTTAGGAAGACTTGATCTCCAACTTGGAACTCCACATCGCGTCGCTTGGTATCCACATAGCTTTTCTGACGGCTTTGAGCAGCAAGCATACGCTGTCTAATAAGCGTTACTGCTTCTTGAGCTTGTCTAACAGCTTCAGGCCCTAGAAGCTGTCTTTCTCCTACCTCGTCCTAGTGCAACGGTGATCGGCACCTTCTTCCATATAGCAACTCATAAGGTGCCATCAGATCTCGCGTTTAGATGCAACCAGTCTGGTCGCATGCTTCAGTTTATTTCCTTTAAGATACGCAATTTTGTAATAACTACATTTACTATATTTTCTCTTTATTGCCTTGATACGCTGATATTAAGGATAATTAAGGCCCATTGGCCCATGTAACCCCCTTGAGCCTATAAATATGAATGAGAGGGCTCAAGGAAGGGACTTTTAAACCAAAAACTTGAATACTCATAGAGAGAGCATAGTGTGATTCAACATTAATAAGAACACTAAGTGGACGTAGGTTATTACAACACAGTTGGGGCCGAACCACTATAAATCATTTGTGTCACCATTTCCCCATTTGATTCCATTCTTAATTTCCTTTTTGTTTCTTTGTCGTTATTTTGACTCTGTGTCGTTGGCCAAATCAAGGGTCAACATATATAGTTAAGTGTAAATAAACAAGCTTGTAGTTGACTTGTAACCATATTTGAGCATATAAGTGTGGTGTGCATTGAAAAGGGAATTGCGTGTTATTAAGTGAGTTGGGGGGAGTGAGTTCACTTGTAATGGATAGAGGATAATGCATTCATTAGGTCCAAGACAAGCTAGGTTTTAAGGTTTTAGCCTACAAAATCTATCTTAATCCATGTCCTTAGCCTAGCTTACATTACAACCATGTAAATACCTATTGATCTAAATCACTTTGTCATCTTGAAGAAAATCAAAAGGCGAAGACATCCAAGGGGGCTGGACAGGCTGCAGGCGCTGCATCATCTCAACCTCCTCCTCCAAATGTGGCTGAAAATGAACCACATTTAGATTTTGAAGAGGAGGAAATGGATTCTGAGACGCTGAGGGAAACACTGGGCATGTTATAGGATGAGTTGCCCAATCTGAGGGCCAATCAAGAGAGTGCAGCAGAGACCTTGGCACTGCAGCAAAGGGAGATTGAGCATCAACACCAGGAGCTGAACGAGCGACAGGAAGAAATGGACCGTCGGCAAAGAGATGCCAAAATCGCTCTTGAAGCAGCCATTCAGTTGGCCAGAGGGCATGCTGCGCTGGCCTCTCAACTGGATCAGCCACCAAGTGCACCACCTCAATGGGCCCCTAATCCGAGTCCTCCGCTCCAGCCAGCAAACCGTCAAAGGCCAGAGGAGCCACCTGTTGCTCAGGATGATGTCCCAATTCGGGATCCTAAGCAATAACCACCCTCTCAAGCTGGTCGCACCAATCCCCAGCGCCAGAGGCAGAATAGGGTCCGACAGCCGCCCCGCGACCCTAGACGCCCAGGGGATGATGAGCCAATGTAACGACCCAAAATGAGCTAATAAGGCTTAAGGGCCTTGATTAGTGTGCCAGGAGGGCATAATTGGTATCTATGTGAATGATTGATTAAATGCATGATTATATGGCATGCATGATTAAATGGGTATATGGATATGATTAGATGTATGTTTATGAGTATTGAATATGCATGTGGGCCCTATTTTGTTTTTAAGGGCATGTTTGTAATTTTGGCCCGTTGAGGGCATAAATGTAATTATTTGCAATAAATTGTTGAGACCACATTATTATGTGGATATATTTGTAGCTTGTGAGTCAAGGCGATCCTAGTGAGCGGTTTGGCAGAAAAGTCACAGCGGGAATTTATACCCGGCTTGGGAGAGCTCGGGGGTATTTCTGGGAATCTGGGAAATATATTGGAGATTATTTGATATTAAGGAAAATAATTGATGGCTAGTTTGGTGACAGGATGTAAACGATATTTATTAGGGACACTTGAGGAATTAGCGGGACTTGGGAGCAATGACTAAAATACCCTTAGAATGTTTAAAAGCTTGGTTTTAATTGGGAGGGCAATATGGTCTTTTGGTGTTTAAAATTAGAGATAAGTGTTATACTGCTTTATGGCTTTAGTGGAAGCTATAGAAAGTCTTAGAAGTTAAAGGAAAGAAAAGAGAAGGAAAGAAAGAAGGAAAAACAAGGTATATGGTATATCTCTTTCTCTCTCTCGGTCTGGTCATTTCTTCACCATTTCTAGATGAATTTGAAGCTGTAAATTCGGAGGGAGTCACAGCTAAGTTTTGGAACCTTGATCCTTGAAGAAGTTGTAGAGGGTTAGCTGGGATTAACCATCAATTTAAGGTAAGGCTTAAAGAGTTTAGTCTGAGTTTTATGGTTTTGATGAGTTTTGTTTGAATTGAGTTTTGGATGGGAATTTTAGGGAATTAAGCTTGAAGAATTGAGGATCTAAAGGCTGGAAGGATACTAAGGGTAACCCCAGGTCGAATTCCCCGCTTGAGGTAAGAAATTATGAGCTTGAACACTTGAATTTTTGGGCTATTCTAGTTTTCTGGTTGAGTTCTTGAGTCTTGGAGTCAAATCTTGTTTTCTTTATTTAAAGGTGCATGTGGCTAAGTTTTGGGTTATTGGGTCATGTGAGAGTGAGATATAGATGAAGGTAGGCTCATTTTGGAGAATGGTTGAGGTTTGGAGGAGTTTTGGTGGGTTCTAGTTTGAGGAAATTCGAAGGAGACAAATCTGGGAAGTTGGGTGTTGTAGCACTAGCCTTTGGACGCTACAGTGCTAGGTCAGGGCTGTTTGGATGCTCTGGCTCTGTTTGTAGCGCTAGAGCACCCACTTTGTGGCGTTGTAGCACTACCTTTTTTCCAGAAGTGGGTTTTTGGGTTATGTCTTAGGGTTTTCCCCTGGGGGCTCGGGGTTTGATTCCACCACCCCATTTGATGGAATTATGGCTTCCCGAGGGCTCAGGATTGGTCCCGAGGTTAGGTTTCTTAATTAAGTTAATGATGGTTCTATTTTATGGTTGTGACTAGGTGTACGCTAGGGCTCGGACGGGATCATGTTTGAAGGTTGATTTCACTAGTCAAAGCTATTGGAATAAAGGTAAGAAAATTGCACCCGTTTATGTGGATAGGTTGGGACTAAGTGTTCCCTATATTGTATGCACTATTATATGATTGTGATAAACCATGTTAATATCTTCGGACTAAGAGCTCCCTATATTGGTATGAATGTCATGAAATGGTATTATGCCATGAGGACATGTTATAAACGACCTAAGAGTGCTAGAATCAATATTTGTGTACAGGGCGCTTCTCAGCCATTGGTAGCTGAGGACAACTTATTTATCACTAAGATTGATTAAGATGGCCCGAGTCAGTGGGTATAACACTGGGGGCGGCCTAAGTGAGCCGAAGACAGTGGGTTAAACAGAGGGTGCAGCCTAAGGGCGTCGACCCTAAATATTGTATAATGGTTGTGACAAACTGTTGATTAAGAATGTGATTATTTTTGTTAATCCGATGATTATGATATGTTGGATTATCTGGATGACAAATTGTTAATTTGTTGGTTGTTATCACTGAATAGGTGAATGCTATGAATTGTTGAATACTTGGTTATGCGTTGTGGAATGTTTGGTTATTGATATTGATCATGATATGATATTATGTTTTCTTGCTGGGCCTCGGCTCACGGGTGCTTCATGGTGCAGGTAAAGGCAAGGATTTGGTGGTTCGGCCATTAGTTGGAGAGCTCTGGGGGTGGGGTGTACATTGTCAGCTGGTCGGCCACCACAGTCGAGGGTTTGTACAGGGACGGAACCTAAAATTGTATATTTTTCCATTAGAGTGGCCATGGTTGTTTATTACATTTGGAATTTTTGTAAAGACGACTTTTAAGCCCTGTTTTTGGGATCCCATGTACAAAATAATTATTTTAATGGAAATTATCTGTTTATGACCAAAATCTTTTGAACTTAACCCATTTATGAATATAGGATCACGTTTTCAACTATATGACTTGGTTAGCAAGTCCTGTACTATTTAAAATATACAGTGTAACGACTTTGGTTATCAAGGGTGTTACAGCCAAATCCTCCGAGCAGGGGGCAACGTCCTTCTGCCCACAGAAGGCATAACGAGTCAGGCTCTGCAGTTAGCCCCCCCCCCCACGACATAATAATGCATGAGGACCCACCGACCAGCGCAAGGCTCCCCCTGATGCTCGGGAGATGCCAGCCAGAGGAGGAAACAGTGTGACCAGTTTAGAGACGGCCATGACTGCAATGAGACCGATTCTGGCAAGGGGAATGTTGGTCGAAGGCATGAGGAAAGAGGTGGAGATAGAAACCCCCACAAATAGAAAATAGGCCTGCGAACCATAAGGTTGGGGGGCAATCCCGACAGCATAACGTATTTGATCGCTTAGGCACTAGCGAACAAAGGCGTAGGGATGATGACTTGAGGGACATACTCAACGACAAATGCGAGAGGCATGATGAGTATGCTCCTTCGGCCCTAGTCGCCCCAGCGTTCCCAGATGCAGTGTAGGCTCAAATTGATGCTTTGAACCAAGCAGTACAACAGCTAGTCGGAAGCCGGATATCCCACATAGACTACGACCGGAGGAGAGGCACTCCGTTTGTGCAGAGGATTGCTGTGGCAGAGACCCCCAGTAAGTTCAAAATGCCAGTACTGCCAAAATTTGATGGGTACGGGGACATGGTATCTCATGTGAACAAGTTTGAGATACAAATGGATATTCAGAATGTATTGGACGATGCTCACTGCAGGATCTTCCCAGCCACTCTGTCTGACACCGCCCAGGAGTGGTTCTTTAAGTTCCCTCTTGCTAGTATAGTATCTTGAGAAATGTTCGTGAAGGAATTTTACGGACAATTCTATGCGGGTCGCGTACACCCCACTGAGGCCAACTGTAACGACCCAAAATCGCTAATAAGGCTTAAGGGCCTTGATTAGTGTGCCAGGAGGGCATGTTGGGATTTATGTGTGATTTTATGAGTTAAATGCATGGTTATGATTTAAAGCGTGTTATGTGACTATTTGATTATTTGAGATGCATGACTATGTATATTAGTATGCATGTAGGCCCGGATTGTGTTAGAAGGGCATAATTGTAATTTTGGCCATGTTGGGCATAACTATATTAATATGTGATGATTGTTGAGACCACAGTGGTATGTGGGTATATCCGTGATTTATAACTTTCGGCACGAGGCGATCCTAGAGCTGGATAGCGGGGAAAAGTCACAACGGGGCATTATGATTGACTTTGGACAAGTCAAGGAGTATTTTTGATATTGGGTTATGAAAATAAATAATTGGAGATATATTTGAGGTTAGGATGTCTAGGCGGGAATACTGGGGGATTTTACCATTTTTGCCTTGGGGACATTTTGGTACCCCGAACCTTGAGGTAACCAGCTTAAGTTATAAAAACAAAACAAATAAACCATTTGGAGACTTAGAGAAACCGACCCAGCCTCCACCCTCTCTTCTTCTTCTTTCTTTCCTCTTTCTTTCATGAATCCACAGAAATCTTAGGAGAAATCAAGCTTGCATTTCTGAAAATTGATGGTGGGATTTGGAGGTTTAGCTCAAGAGTTAATCAAGAACAAATCAGGGTAAAGGTAAGCAATTAATTCTTTTCTCAAGTTAAATTCTGAGATTTTGTTGGGTTGTGAATGTTTATGGATTTTGATATTCAAGGTGGAGTTTGAGGCTTGAAACTTTGAAGATAGGTCATGGGATCCTTTGGGAAACGATTCTACAACTGAGGTAAGGTTTAAATTAAAGTTTGATGGTTGAAATTGAGAATTTCCATGGTTGGTTTTGAGTTTTAGGTTTGAAATTTCAGAAATTTGGAATTGGGATCTTGGTGAGTGTTAGGTTGGATTTTTGGTGGAATTGTGTTGTTTAAACCATCCTAATGTTGTGATTATTAATTGGTTTTGAATTGGGAGCTTTGGGATGGCTTAAGGTGAGGTTTTAAGCTTGAAAATGGTGGGTTTTTCTGGGTTCGAAGGGTCGGGCCGCGGCCCTTGAAGGCTAAGATGCGCTGAGGATGGAGGGCGGGCCGCGGCATGGTCCTTGTAGGGCCGCGGCCCTTACCTGTTTCTGGGCATTTTGTGGCCCTGTTTGGGGGCCATGCCGCGGCATGGTTGGGCCATGCCGCGGCGCTTAAGGAATTTTGGGATTTTGAGAATTTAGGCTTGGGAATTTAACCTAGGGTGCTCGGGGTTGAGTCTTTTACCATGTTTGGTGAATTTCAACGTTCCGAGTACTAGAACTTGGCCTAGAAGCTCATTTAAGGTTGTTAAAAGTGTCTTTTGTGTGTTGTGACTAGGATTTCGGGGAGGCTCGTGCTAGTGGACCGTGCTCGTGACCGTAGTGCATCGGAAAGCAAGGGATACAGGTAAGAAAACTATAACACCCGTAGGATAGGGCGTGGGCCCATAGTGTGATTGCCGGGCATGGCCCTATATTGCATGTTGCATGATGAGATGATTGCAGGGCATGGCCCCAGATTGTGTTGTGTGCAAATGTTTAACCTTAAATGAATCATGATGTGTGTGAATGATTTTTTTCGAATGTACTATATGTGTGATTATGATGAAATGAACGGCAAGGGCCGAGTGCGGCGTAGGCCGGGGCGGCCGTGGGGCCGAAAGTAACACACAGCACATGGGATGCTTATATTCAGGGTGGGACCCAAGGGATACATGAGTTATCCTCGCGGTGAGAACCGATACCCCAGGCTTCGGTAAGGCTCTGGGGCGGCATGGCCGTGTTTGCTTAGTCTAATGGTTGACTTGTTTATTTGTGGATTATCTGTTATGATAAACTGTATACATTGCATATGTTATGTTCTGCATGAGTTTTCTTGCTGGGCTTCGGTTCACGGGTGCTCTGTGTTGCAGGTAAGGGCAATGACTGAGTCAACCAACCATGAGTACGGAGAGCGTGAAGCGACGCGTACATGTTTGGCCTGCCCGACTGCTTTGGTTGGGGGTTTATTCGAAAATGGCTGTAATAATCTATGATTTTATGATTTCTTAACTGTAACCTTATTTCAAGATGTAATTAGTTTTCAAACCTTATTTTGGGATCCCAAATGTTTAATACTAGAAGTTTTATTGAAACGACGCATTTTTCTAAGATTACAGCCTTAACTTTTATTTAGTCACACTTTTGTTTAAAAACCTCGGTTAGCGAGCTCTTTGCACACTGTTTTGTCTTAAAACTCACTTAGTAACGGCTCTAAGGAAGTAGGGCGTTACAACTTGGTATCAGAGCGAACCAAGGTTTATCGGTTATGGAGATCGACCGAACATGTATGCTCGCTGTTAGTGACAAGCTCGACTCAGGGTTGGTTGGTATGAATGATTAATATGCTTGAATATATGTTTGGTTGCCCTGTTTGCCTGCTTATCTATATGGAGCATGAGAAATGAGTTGACATATGCAGGAGATGCTGTTGGGCTGGGCCCTTGATTATTGCATGTTGAGATTGATGCATGCTGAATAATACTATTATGCATATGAATTAATATTGGCTTAATGGTTCGCATATTGAGTGTATGTGGTTAATTTTCTAAATTAAATTCATAAGTTATATCCGTTTATTTGCTTGTATGAAGCATGTTGAGACCTGGATATACTTAGTGATGTTAAATCTGGTAGCTAAATGTGTGACATTGTGGATTTGGCCTAATTATGCTTGTGTGTGCATGACATCTGTGGATATTTGGATCTGGATGCGGTTTGGTTCAGAGTAGGAACCACAGAGTTCAGGAGTTTGGTCAGCTTTGACAGATGAACTCGAATTGTTGGTCCCTAGAAGGGTTGGGGATCTGATATTGTGTTAAAAAGGGGGTTCTAGATATAAGTTGGAGTGGAGATCTCCAGTTATCCCTGGAAGCAGCAACAGAGGGTCACTAGTGTGTGGGTAAGCTGTGGAGTTTGTTAGTCGAGATGGGATAAGTGAACAGCGGATTTCTCTGGGGAAATAGCTGATTTCGATGTTTTAACAGTAAGGTTACAAGTGTTGGTTTACTGTGAAGTATGGTCAGATAAGGGTACTAAATGAAAGGCTTAAAGGGTGTTATCCTCTAGTGTTGAGGAAGGTTCGAGTTGACAAGGAATTTATCAATAGATGAGCAGAGTTAATTCCACCCATGGTTAAGAGGATGAGAGATCCTGATTAGAGGGTCATGTTAAATGTTGAGGCAGAGGGATGCCTGGAATTGGTACTCGGGCTGAGGTACTGGCTTAATGGGTTGGAAAGAACCTAGATGATGAATGGTTAGAAGAGATTTTAAAGACATGATTTGAACTCTGGAGACGGGTGGACTAATAAGTTTGGTTTGGACTGTTGGGGGTAACGACAGTGTAAATCAATGGGTCTGGTGAATTGGATAATTCATTTCGGGAATTTCTACTGGCGGATGTATCCGGAATTGATGGCGACCCATTTAAGGATTTGAGATCGGGAATAGTCTAAGGTATTTGGGCTGCTCTGAGGTATGAGTTTATCGTCTGCATGTGGATGGCGGAGAGGGCCATGTTGTTCGAGGAACTGATGGTTGATGATTAGAGCATGAGTGCTAGAGCCGCAAGGGCGGTGCTTCCTTTGATGGAATTAGTAAAGATAGATTCGTGATAATCAAGTTGAAAGAACCCCGGATAATGTTGTGGCTTCTGGATTGCCAAGAAAAAGGGGAAAAGTCTGACTGATAAGATGGTACTTTTGTTGGTAGAACGCAGCGAGGTCGGATTCTCAATTTTGAGGTAAAAGGACTCCAGACAGTGCTTGGGCACCTAGATTGAGATTGGAAAGAAGCCTGATCGAAAAGGTAGTTATCGAGATGGCGACAGGAACCAGGAGGTTAATTGGTATGCACATGAGGAAGAGGATGCCACCTGAGAGGAGGTCAGGTGAGGACATGACTTCTACGTAGAATGACTCGAGATGTTAGGATGGATTTCCCATGGTGCGGGAAACGGAGAACTGGAATGCATCGATACATTTGAGGTTCGAGGCTGAGTCCTCAAGGATGAGTATTTAATTGACGAGCTTATGCTTTGGGCATGTAACTAACTGGAAGGGCTCGGTGTTGAGAATGTTCCGAGAGGGAGATGGACATAGAGAGGTTGTCTTAAAGGTGCCATTTGAGAGGCCGAGGACAGTAATACTTATTGAGAAGGAATTAGAAACTCTAGCAGATGGATTGTTGAGGATATCATCTGGAGTACGTAAAGGAGACAGAGCTGACCAGTGGGAAAGTTATGTGGGTATGCAAAGAAAGATTTAGGGAATACTTCAAGGTCAGACTACATATAGGATTGGTATAAGGGATGTTGTAGAAGACGGTTTTGGCCGACAGAAAGTCTATTGGAGCAATCGAAGGAATCTGAGCCTGGTGTAGCTAGTGTGTTATACTGCGAGGATTGCTAGTATCGTCGGGTTAGGACGAAAAGTTCAATGTTGGATACAAGATGGGACGATGTCCCCAAGAGTTGATCTACGACCTGGTTATTGCCAGTTGGAAACCAAGGATAGAGACATTTTGTGGATTGTCTAGTTTGCGCCGGCTAGAGTGTGAGGAGTTGGTAACAAAGATCTGGAATGGTTCAAGCTATAGCAGCACAGGTAAGTTCTTTAGACAGAGAATGCATGAACGGTGTGGGCAAGTCCCCTTCAAGCTCACGAGCAGTGCATGTGGATTACTCCCAGACGGAAATGGTGAGCAACTGATTATTATGCTGAAGACGTTAGTACCCAGAAGGCAGAGTCTCAGGTAAGGTTCTACGGAGTGTTAGTTGGGTGTCGTCAGGAGTTCTCAGATTACAGCTGCAAGAAGAAAGGACAGGTAAGAGAAGAATTGATCTGAAGCCGCAAAGAAGCTAATGAAGAGCGTCTGAAGAATTGAAAGCATAACAAGACTGGTAAGCGCGTCATCTATTGCACAAGCACCTCCGGAGACGACTACATCAGAGATGAGAAGAACAGCAAAACTTGAGGTTAGACGGATTGAGTGGTGTCAAATCAGAAAGAAATTCAGAAGACAAGGTAAGATTCGATTGGTTACGAACGATGATGGAATTTGTGTGTGTTATGATTAAGTAAAGAGTGATGGCATAAAGGACTTGATCTATGATGAGGACATGGACTTGTAGGGGTGCATCACGGATTAGGCACGCCCAGGCGCATCTGGCGCGAGGTTGGATCGAACCTTGCGGGAGACGAAAGTATGAACCTGGTTGATACACTTAGAACATTAAGTTGACAGTTATGCATATCATAAGGTGCTTGAGTATTGGGTATTAGTAAGAAAGATAGCGTTGAAGACGCAGAGGTGGTGAAAAGTATCAGACGGATGATCAGTGTTTGAAATCCTCGATTGAGCGAGGGGAGTTATAATTGGAGACGGAACTCCTAGCTGTGAGGCGTGTGTCAGTCAGGGGATAGCGCCATAGACTGTAATAGAGTGGACAAGGCGACGACTGAGTTTGGCGTAACGCTAGTAGGTATGATTAGCTGGTGAGTGTCAATGATCTATGGAATTCAAAGTGTTGGCTTGAGTTGAAGCAGGGAAGGACCCTGCTAAGGTAGTACAAGTTGGGATACCAGGAATGGATGAAGGATCCAATTAGATTTGGTTTATGAACGAGAATTCTGAATGGATATCATTCCACCTCCTAGGGTACGTTGTACCGGGAGGGTCGAGCAGGTGACGGAATCTAGTGTTTTCCTTTGGACCCTGAGGGGTTAAGTGATGTGGTAGTGTATGATGGGAATATACCACTTTAGACCTTGAGTAAGGTGTTTGGACATGAAAAGTTTTAACTCAGTTGATGGAATTAATGTGGTTGGGTCAAGTGAACTGGTTTCAGGATGGAGTGTCGATGATATCGAATTGAGACCCTGTAGTATTTTAAATTTTGGAATGGATTTAGAGAACGAAAAGAACAGAGTGGGAATCTGGGATTACCAGTTGATTGCAAGTGTAGTGGCAGTCTGAAAGCCTATCGGATATCTTAAGGAATTAAGCGCTGAGTAGGCGAATACTTGAGGTATTAAGGGAAGTGTATTCCCTGTTGAGTTGGTCGTGGTGGCAAATGCTGGCATCTTGTTAAAGTAACACGACATAGGACATGGTAAGAGGCTAAGGATAGTGAATACTACGATTTGGCATTGGTTAAGAGAGAACGTCGAAAAGGTTGTTGGAACTCTTAAGGCAGGAGTGTCTGCCTATTTGAAAGCATAAGAGCTGGTAAATTGTTAAATTACGAGGAAACAAAGCTCCGGAAGGAAAGAGTTGCATCTCTGCACAATAACAGACGAGGATCTGTAAGGTGTTCAGAGAAAGAAGGGAGAGTTCTGACTCTTGATTCAACATAAAATTCCGAAGTTGTACTAAGGGTTAGGCCAGCGGGGCCTACAAGTTGATCCCACCTGGTAGAGGTGATGACTTTTGGGTATCTCTGGAATCAGGAATAAGACAATGAATTGGTCATTGTAATCGAGGCAGACCCTGAGGCTTCAGCAGGGTTGCGGTGTAAACGAGAGGCTATCGAGTGTATGGCCGTTAGACAAGATCTTGTGGGGCAAGATTGTTGCGCCTGGAAGAGAGTTGTTGGAAACTAAAGTAAAGGCGGGGGACCTTGGGATTCAGGGTCAGAGTTGCGGGTTTGCTGACTGATGTGTTTGGATAAATTTCGAGGACGAAATTTTTATGAGGAGGGGATAGCTGTAACGACCCAAAATCGCTAATAAGGCTTAAGGGCCTTGATTAGTGTGCCAGGAGGGCATGTTGGGATTTATGTGTGATTTTATGAGTTAAATGCATGGTTATGATTTAAAGCGTGTTATGTGACTATTTGATTATTTGAGATGCATGACTATGTATATTAGTATGCATGTAGGCCCGGATTGTGTTAGAAGGGCATAATTGTAATTTTGGCCATGTTGGGCATAACTGTATTAATATGTGATGATTGTTGAGACCACAGTGGTATGTGGGTATATCCGTGATTTATAACTTTCGGCACGAGGCGATCCTAGAGCTGGATAGCGGGGAAAAGTCACAACGGGGCATTATGATTGACTTTGGACAAGTCAAGGAGTATTTTTGATATTGGGTTATGAAAATAAATAATTGGAGATATATTTGAGGTTAGGATGTCTAGGCGGGAATACTGGGGGATTTTACCATTTTTGCCTTGGGGACATTTTGGTACCCCGAACCTTGAGGTAACCAGCTTAAGTTATAAAAACAAAACAAATAAACCATTTGGAGACTTAGAGAAACCGACCCAGCCTCCACCCTCTCTTCTTCTTCTTTCTTTCCTCTTTCTTTCATGAATCCACAGAAATCTTAGGAGAAATCAAGCTTGCATTTCTGAAAATTGATGGTGGGATTTGGAGGTTTAGCTCAAGAGTTAATCAAGAACAAATCAGGGTAAAGGTAAGCAATTAATTCTTTTCTCAAGTTAAATTCTGAGATTTTGTTGGGTTGTGAATGTTTATGGATTTTGATATTCAAGGTGGAGTTTGAGGCTTGAAACTTTGAAGACAGGTCATGGGATCCTTTGGGAAACGATTCTACAACTGAGGTAAGGTTTAAATTAAAGTTTGATGGTTGAAATTGAGAATTTCCATGGTTGGTTTTGAGTTTTAGGTTTGAAATTTCAGAAATTTGGAATTGGGATCTTGGTGAGTGTTAGGTTGGATTTTTGGTGGAATTGTGTTGTTTAAACCATCCTAATGTTGTGATTATTAATTGGTTTTGAATTGGGAGCTTTGGGATGGCTTAAGGTGAGGTTTTAAGCTTGAAAATGGTGGGTTTTTCTGGGTTCGAAGGGTCGGGCCGCGGCCCTTGAAGGCTAAGATGCGCTGAGGATGGAGGGCGGGCCGCGGCATGGTCCTTGTAGGGCCGCGGCCCTTACCTGTTTCTGGGCATTTTGTGGCCCTGTTTGGGGGCCATGCCGCGGCATGGTTGGGCCATGCCGCGGCGCTTAAGGAATTTTGGGATTTTGAGAATTTAGGCTTGGGAATTTAACCTAGGGTGCTCGGGGTTGAGTCTTTTACCATGTTTGGTGAATTTCAACGTTCCGAGTACTAGAACTTGGCCTAGAAGCTCATTTAAGGTTGTTAAAAGTGTCTTTTGTATGTTGTGACTAGGATTTCGGGGAGGCTCGTGCTAGTGGACCGTGCTCGTGACCGTAGTGCATCGGAAAGCAAGGGATACAGGTAAGAAAACTATAACACCCGTAGGATAGGGCGTGGGCCCATAGTGTGATTGCCGGGCATGGCCCTATATTGCATGTTGCATGATGAGATGATTGCAGGGCATGGCCCCAGATTGTGTTGTGTGCAAATGTTTAACCTTAAATGAATCATGATGTGTGTGAATGATTTTTTTCGAATGTACTATATGTGTGATTATGATGAAATGAACGGCAAGGGCCGAGTGCGGCGTAGGCCGGGGCGGTCGTGGGGCCGAAAGTAACACACAGCACATGGGATGCTTATATTCAGGGTGGGACCCAAGGGATACATGAGTTATCCTCGCGGTGAGAACCGATACCCCAGGCTTCGGTAAGGCTCTGGGGCGGCATGGCCGTGTTTGCTTAGTCTAATGGTTGACTTGTTTATTTGTGGATTATCTGTTATGATAACTGTATACATTGCATATGTTATGTTCTGCATGAGTTTTCTTGCTGGGCTTCGGCTCACGGGTGCTCTGTGTTGCAGGTAAGGGCAATGACTGAGTCAACCAACCATGAGTACGGAGAGCGTGAAGCGACGCGTACATGTTTGGCCTGCCCGACTGCTTTGGTTGGGGGTTTATTCGAAAATGGCTGTAATAATCTATGCTTTTATGATTTCTTAACTGTAACCTTATTTCAAGATGTAATTAGTTTTCAAACCTTATTTTGGGATCCCAAATGTTTAATACTAGAAGTTTTATTGAAACGACGCATTTTTCTAAGATTACAGCCTTAACTTTTATTTAGTCACACTTTTGTTTAAAAACCTCGGTTAGCGAGCTCTTTGCACACTGTTTTGTCTTAAAACTCACTTAGTAACGGCTCTAAGGAAGTAGGGCGTTACACCAACCAACTGGTCGAGATACGCAAAAAGGAGGGAGAGCCCTTATAGGAGTACGTCCAGCGCTTTATGTGAGTAGCGGGTGGAGCCAAAACAATGGGCGATGAGGGAAAGATGATGGCCCTAACTGCGGGGGTTAGATGCCACTCCCCCCTCTGGAGCAGCCTGAGAAAGAATGGGGTAAGGAGTACCCAGGAGTTCTTGGATCAAGCTGATCAGTACATCAATCTCAAAGATGCGACCGCCAACGAGGGGAAGTCACCTACGAAAGACAAGGGACCGAAGGAAGATCCCGCCAAGGACGCCAATGGGTCGGATAAACCCAATGGCAACGACAAAGGAAACGCGAACGGAAATGGCAGAAATGGTGGAAAAAGGGCGGGCAATGAGCCGTCAACTTCTGAAAATAAACACCCCAAAGGCAATAAATATGAGCCAAGATTCACCAACTATATGACCCTTGTCGAAAGTAGAGAAGAGGTCTACTAAGCGACCAATGCCAATATCCCTTATAAGCGACCAGCGCCTATAAGGAAGGATATCTCCAAGAGAGATACGACAAAATTCTGTCATTTTCACAACGACTACAGACATGACACCAATGAGTGTAACTAGTTAAAGGACGAGATCGAGTTCCTGATCAAGCAGGGACACCTAAGGAGATACATACGAGCCACATGAGGGTCTCAGCGAGAGGCTCAAGGTGGCAACGAGCAGGCGCCTACACGTCAACGCTCACCACCATTACAGCCAGCTCCTGTGACAGCTACGTTACTCACCATCTGTGGTGGCCCACACCTTGCAGGGGATAATGGGAAAGCAAGAGAGAGATACGCTCAGACCTTACGCCACGACCAGGACATCGATATCATGAGTGTGGAGGATCGCGCACCAAAGAAAGCTCAAACAGAGGAGGAGTTGATAACCTTCTTTGAAGATGATGCTTAGCATGTCCGATTCCCACACTCCGATCCGCTGGTTGTTGACGTCCAAATTGCCAACATGATGGTTAAGAGGGTGTTAGTTGACACAGGAAGCTTAGTCAACATCTTGTATAAGTCCTCACTGGGAAGGATGAAGTTGTCCGTCAAGGACCTAGAGCCGTGCAACCAAACCATATATGGTGTTTATGGTGAAGGGCTCGCCCCGACTAGGTCGATTAGGCTCCCAGTTACAGTAGGAACTACGCCCACAAATAGGACATTACTCACTACTTTCATAGTATTTGATTGTCCTTCAGTGTATAATGCTGTAATTGGAAGGCCAATTTTGGTCGACCTGCGAGTTGTTACCTCGATAAGGCACCTTGCCATGAAATTCCCAACCGATGCAGGGGTAGGATGCGTGTTGGGAAACCAATGGGAATCGAGGGAGTGCTACAACGCCTCGATATCTAAGGCGGAGAAAGGTGGATCGAGGGAAGCTGCCGGGAAAGAGTTGCAAATGACTTGTGGTGTACAAGCCTAATCAGGTGATGGTGTCACCAAATAGGACGTTGTCCAAAGTGAGGACAGGCATTTGGATCCTAGCTTTGGGGATTTTGATGAAGAGATAGGCCCCATCAAGGTCCTTGAAGAGGTCCAACTTGATGAGGCAGATCCGACAAGGGTTGTGAAAGTCGGTAAAAACTTAGAGACAACAACGAAACAAGCACTGGTGGAATTTTTGAGGAAAAACCAGGAAGTCTTTACCTGATCGCATAAATACACGGTTGGAATAGACCCTGTGGTCATTAGCCATGTCTTGAACATAGATAAGATTTTTCCACCAGTACAACCAAAAAGGAGGCTGCTCGACAAAGACAAATCAAAAGCTCTGAAGGAAGAAGCCGAGAAGCTAAAGGAGAGTGGATTCATCTGGGTAGCGTTTTATCCATCCTGGGTCTCTAATCCCGTACTGGTTCCAAAGCCGAATGGCAAGTGGAGAACATGCGTGGATTTCACAGATCTTAATAAAGCCTTCCCTAAAGATTGTTTCCCACTCCCTAGAATCGACCAGCTAGTCGATGCCACTGCAGGGCACGAGATCCTCTCATTCATGAATGCATACTCCGGGTACAATCAGATCATTATGCATCCACCTGATGAGGATCACACTAGCTTTCGGACAGATACAGGGCTTTACTGTTACAAAGTGACGCACTTCGGTTTGAAAAACACTGGTGCAACTTACCAGCAACTGGTCAATCACATGTTCAAGGAACTGATCAGTACAAACATGGAAGTATATGTCGATGACATGCTGGTTAAGTCGAAGAGGGCAGAAGGAAATATAGGGGACTTGCAAGAATGCTTCAACGTCTTGAACAAATATCAGATTAAGCTGAATCCCCTCAAGTGTTCCTTCAGAGTTGGATCAGGAAAATTCTTGGGATTTAAAGTAAACTCGCAAGGAATTGAAGCCAATCCCAAGAAGATCAAAACCCTGGTCGATATGAGATCACCAACAAAAATAAAGGATGTTCAAAGCTTAACCGGAAGAATTGCTGCTCTCAGTATATTTATTTCCAAATCGACGGACAAATGCGTCCCATTTTTTAATCTACTCAGAGGCAACAAGAAGCTCGAATGAATGAATGAGTGCGAGCAAGATTTTCAAGCTTTAAAGACTCTCATGTTGCAGCCACCGATTCTATCAAAGCCGGTCGATAAGGAAACTTTGTTCATCTACTTGGCGATCACAGAATATGCTGCTAGTGATGTTCTAGTAAGAAAGGAAGAGGGTGTGTAGAAGGTCGTCTATTATCTAAACAAAAGGCTAATAGGAGCGAAACTACGATATCCCCCTATTAAAAAATTAGTCTATTGCTTGATCTTAGCCTCCAGAAATTTGCGGCCATACTTCCAAGCTCACCCAATCACAGTTTTGATCGACCAACCTCTACGGCAAATTCTGCAGAAGACAGAAGCCGCATGCCGATTGTTGAAATGGGCAGTTGAACTTGGGCAGTTTGATATCTCTTACTTACCACGATCAGCAATAAAAGAACAAGCTCTGGATGACTTTGTTGCAGAGCTCACTGGTCTTCCAAATAGCGAACAGCCAGAAGGAACAGAAGAACCTGAACCTCAAAGCCAAACCCCTTCATGGAAGTTGTTTACAGATGGTTCTTCTAATGAGCATCACGTTGGAGCAAGAGTGATTTTGATAAAGCCTGAAGGGCATTGATTTCATAGCGCGATTTGATTCGACTTCACTGGTTCAAATAACGAAACCAAGTATGAAGCGATGCTCGCAGGATTACGGTTAGCCAGAGACATGCACATAAAGTCACTCGAAATCTATAGTGACTCTCAGTTGGTGGTTAATAAGATCATTGGAGAATATCAGGCTCGAGGTCTAAAGATGGTTGCCTACATGAATAAAGCAAAAGATTTGTTGGCTCAGTTTGAGAAATATACTCTCCAGCAAGTACCTCGCAACCAAAACTCCAACGCTGATGCTTTGGCCAAATTAGTGAGTTCTAAGGATGTTGATACCCTGAATATAGTACCAGTTGAACGGTTGTCTTCACCAAGCATCCAAGCGAAAGAAACCTCTTTGGTAATTCAGGCAACGGATACATGGATGGCACCTTACATTGAATTCCTGACGCAGGGTGTGTTATTGACGGACAAAAAGAAAGCCAGGACCCTTCAGTGGCAGGCTGCTAGGTATATCCTGGTCGATGGAATCTTGTACCGAAGGGGATACTCAATGCCACTCCTTAGTTGTATTTCGAAAGAGAAGGACAAAGAATTGATGAGGGAGGTCCACGAAGGCTTTTGTGGGGACCATGCCGGGGGGTAGAGTTTATAAAAAAAGATCCTAAGGCAAGGATACTTCTGGCCAACAATGAATGAAGACTCGATGGAATTTGTGCGGAGGTGCGATAAGTGCCAAAGATTCTCCAAAATTCTGCGAGCAGCCCCTAATGAACTAAAGCATATGCAAAGTCTGTGGCCATTCGCATTCTGGGGTATAGACCTAATCGGATCTTTGCCCACAGCAAAGGGTGGCGTCAGGTACACCGTAGTTGCTGTTGATTACTTCACAAAGTGGGCCGAAGCTGAGCCACTTGCAACTATAATGACCAAGAAAGTCCTGGACTTCATGGTCAAGAACATCATATGTCGCTATGGATTGCCAAGAAAAATTGTCTCAGACAACGACACATAGTTTGGTAGTGATTTGTTCACGAATTTTTGCGAACGACTTCGAATTATTAAGAGATTTTCTTCAATTTCTCACCCTCAGGCAAACAGACAGGTCGAGGTAGTCAATAAGACACTAAAGGATACTCTGAAGAAAAGGCTTGAGGAAGCGAAGGGGGCATAGCTAGAGAAATTGCTTGAAGTCCTTTGGTCGTACAGAACGCCCCATCGCACAGTAACAGGCCATACTCCACTTTCCTTGGCTTATGGATATGAGGCTATGTTGCCTGTTGAGTTAGATCCGCCATCGCATCAGAGAATGACGTATGATCAAGGCTCTAATAGCCAACTACTGATGGAATCTCTAGATTTGGTCGATGAAAGGCGCGAGCAAGCCCAACTCCGAGTAGCGGCTTACCAGTAAAAGGTCACCCGGTATTTTAATTCTAAAGTACGTGAAAGGAAATTCAATATAGGCGATCTAGTACTTTGAAGGGTTTTCCTCAACACCCGCGACCAGGTCGCTGGAGTACTCGGACCTAACTGGGAAGGACCGTACCAAATTGATGAAGTCCTCCATCCAGGCACTTACAAACTTGCTCGCTTAAATGGAGATCTCATTCCTCACTATTGGAATGGAGAACACCTGCGCAAGTACTATCAATAAACAATTATTCTTAAAGAATTGGCTTGTATTAATTTTACTTTTTACAAGTTATGAAAAAGGGTTGGTCATTTTATGTGACTGATCGCTTATAAGTGTAAGATCATTTTGGTGATCACTCGTACAGACACGTTTTTTCCATTTACTATGAGAAATAAAAAGGGATTGTGCGTAGCCAGTCAATCTTGCCAACTATTGTATTTATTACATGTATTTTCTCATTACGTGTGTTGTTTTGCTATATTATCGTTTTATATTCTCTGCTACGAGCAGTAGTGTTCGAACAGGTCCTAGTCAAGGCAAGTGGCTGAGGACCTAAAGCTCCTCAATCACTTGGGGGGCATATAAGGTATCCAGTAAGCAAAGAATATCGAAAGGTATGTAAACACATGAGAAAAATAAGTGAAAGCATGCTAGGGTACTTAGATTATTTTTCAAAATTTTGTTATTTTGTTAAATCAATCCAAAGTACTATGCTAAGTTCAGTCATGCGAATAGATGTTATACTAAAGTGCAAATATATTATAATATCAAAAAAGAATCCTTTTACACCGCGAGTAGTTACTGCTTGGATGTAATTGTTTGATTAAAAGGGAAAAAGCTGCCCATGCAGAAATAAAAGTTAAAAAAGAAATTATCTTTACATCACGACCCGTAGGTCATGTATTTAAAAGATAAAGAAATAAAAATAAAAAGACTACAAGGCAGGAGGGTTTTGAGGAGTGTCCTGGTCGACTGTAGTTCCAGCTTCATTTTCCGCGCCATTAATCCCCGTTGCTAAGGAAATTTCTGGGGAAGCAGGAGTTTTGGCTCTTTCTTCTTCCTCCAGGCGAATAGTGCACCGAGCTATTTGAGTTCGCCTCAGGTGCTCAGAAAGGTAGTTGAAGTTGGCTTCACGGTTGTACTTCCAGAACTCATAGAAGCAGAGGTGGGTGGCCTCCCTATACTTCTTTTGGCATTCGTCTCCTCAAGCTCCTTGATGCGCCCCTCTAGTTCCTCGGTTTCATTTCTGCTAGCGATCAGATCAACCTCAAGTTGTTTGGCCTCTTGGAAGTTAAGTCTAGCACACTCCCTAAACTTCTCTTTGTCCGCAATGGCTTTGTCCAGGGCAGTCTGGAACTGCAGCAACTCTTCGGTCAACTGGAAGTTTTGCTCGATCAGTTCGGTGTTCTTGCCAAGCAGTTCTATGTTCTTCTCGAGCAGTTCAGCGTTCTTCCCCTCGAGCACCTTTATCGCCTCAATGTGCTTGGTGTCAGAGTCTTTAGTCTGGGTGACCAAAGCCCCTGTGCGGCGCCAACCAGCAGTTATAGTCAGCAATCCCTGCTATCAGGTGAAAAGATAAGATGATGGCAGAAAATAACAAAGAAAAATAACTTGGCTAAAGAAAAGCAACTTACGTTGGCTATCTCGTTCAACCCTCGGTTGATTATCTGGTTAGCCTCCAAGGAGTTGGTGCCGTCAATGGCCTCTCGCCTGCATTTGTGCTTTGAGAGTTTGTAAATCCTTTCTCTAGCTGAGCCAACTTCGGTGCTGGTCAGGGCGTCCTCAGGTTGATTGCCCTGAGGTGTCTGGTCGGTTGGCGCTGGAGGGGTAGAGTACTGCTTGAATGGTGCGTGAGGAGATTGCTGGTTGAGTGGTGCCAGAGGTGGCATTGTTTCCTTTGAGGGAGTAGCAGCTAGAAGGTCTTGAGTCCGGGCCTTCTTGGTTGAAGGGGCCTTGCTGCTTTCCCTACAGTGCCGCTTGCTTTCTTTCTTCCTGCTCAATGGAGCAGCAGGAGCGGTGTAGCGGTCAAACATGTCTCCAGATGACATATCTGCAAGTGAAGAAACATGGTCAGTAGATAGACAATGTGCATAAATGGAGCCGAAAATAAAGGCAAGGAAATTATAAGTAAGTACCCGTGCTATAACTATTGGTCGCTACATTACTTACTAAACTACTGCTACACTCACTCACTGCCTGGAAGAAATCTGAATTTAAATTTGGAGTGTACTTAAAGTTGCCGTCCCCATCAAATAAATGACAGGGAATGGGAAAACTGTCTCAGAATGAGAAGACAATACCGTTCTCATCTAAAGGCTCGTCGATGGGTGCAGGGGGTTCAGAAGCTTTCTTTTTTCCCTTTCCCAAAGGGGCAGGGGGAGCAACTGCTCGCGGGGTGCTAGAGGGTTCCCTGATTGTCACTCCAGTTTTCCTCCTCCTTGGAGGTTGCAACATGTCTGGGTGCTGCTCGGGAATTTCTCCACCAGTGGCACTCCCTATCGTTGACTCCCTCACGTCCTGGTGAGGTGCCAGAAGCCCGACCAGCCTTAGGTTGGCTTCAGTGACCAGCTATTTGACACTTTTTTCTACGTCAGTCATGCTGGCCAGTAGTGCTTCTCGAAGCTCCATTTCTGGAGTAGGAGCTGGTCCCACGCATGGACCTGAAGAGAACTAATTTTCTAAGGAAAATGTAGATAAAATAAAAGAAAATAAATGACCAGGAGAACGAAGAAGTTACCTCCTTGGGTGAAGGCTAGGTTGTTGGCGACCAGGTCGGTAGTTAAAAAGTACTCCTGGTAGTACTTTCCTACATTAGACTAGTAGATAGTCCCACTCAGGAAGGTGCAGGTCGATTCTTGGCGGCAGAGATGAAAGAACCCTGTGTTGTCCTGGTTGGGGTTAGATTTGAGATCTAACAGGTATTTGATCTCATGAGGCGAAGGGATAGGCCATTTTTTATGGCTGTAAAGGATATAGAGTGCGGAAAGCATTCTATACCCGTTTGGGGTTATTTGGAAAGGAGCGACCCCAAAGTAATTGGCCATTCCTTGGAAGTAAGGATAGAGAGGCAGGATTGCTCCTGCCTCAATGTGATACCTCGACCAAGCACTGAAGGCACTGCCGGGAAAGTTCACCTGTAGGTTGGTGGTAGGAAGAAATAAAGAAACCCCAAAAAGTTCGTACTTTTTGAGGAAATTGTTTATCATCCTAGCAGTGATTGTGCTAGTAGGAGCTAGGTACCATTCGACATCTGGTCGAAGGACGTTGTGGGGATGAGCATGTGTTTGGATTTCAGGACCAGTGGTTTCGGCTCTTCCATTGATCAAGGGAATTTTAGCCCGAGGAGCAGGCTAATTTTCAGAAGGTTTAGATGGTTTCTTTTTCTGGGCAATGGATTTTACTCTACCCATATTTGGTGGACTTGAATGAGGTCTGTTGGGTGGAATTCGAGAAAAAGGGATCTTTGGGATAAGTAGTGACGACTGTTCTTCATGCACGAGCAGCTGAGTGAGCAGGTCATCGTCAATTGGCCTCTCACCTCCCGCAGATCTTGCATGAAAATCTGCAAACGGAGAAGGGGAGATGAGAATCTACGGCCTAAAAACTTGTGTTAAGAATTGGAATAACGTTGCTCGCGTATAAAAGTCAAGCTTTTATATGACCAGCAGCATTCTAGCAAAAACACTAAATTACATACGAGCAGTTTGGAAAACTAATCAAACAGCAGACATAAAAAGTTTTTCAGGAAAAACTTTTTCGACTCTGAGGGGAGGGAAAAACCTAGTTTTTTCTACAAGCTTAAAAATCGATTTTTTACTTCGATTTTACGCCCTAAATTCATGATCCCGACTACCAAACTATTTCCTAACCCCAGCAAGGTGTTATTTTCCTATCATATTTAGCGTAAATCAACATACCCATTTACCCTAAAACCATTTTGTAAGAACTAACAGAGATATTCAAGAGCTCAGAAATAAAAAGTGAAGGAAAAATAGGCATTGCACGACACAATGTAACATAAAGGAATGGATCAGAAGACTTACCTGGATGAAGGATTGGAGTGAAGATTTCAAAAGAATGGACAGGCGCACCTTGAATCAGCAAAGTTTTCTGGGTTTGTTTTGCTTTGTTCTTCAGAGTTCTTGAAGGCAAGAGGATTGGTAAAAAGTGAAAAGTGAAAAATGGGTTATTTATATTGATCGTGGCACTGTAAAAGAGGTAATAATAGGATTAACATTTCAAGGCATGGGGAAGCACGATAGCTGTCAAACAACTTTTGGGAACCTGAAAAGACATGATTGGTTGCCTTTTTCGAAAAGGCATGGGCGGCTCTGACAGATTTGGTGGGGTATGCGAAGGGTCAGTCTCCTAAGTTTACTTTATGCTGGTTGCAGTAAAATAAACTTGGGGGGCAAATGTTTACCTAAAAATAGCTCCTAATGATGTGGCAAGAATTTATTACACGTGGTTGACATGTGGCAGCGTTGAAGTGAAGGGATACTATTCACCTATCTACTAGATGTTTATTACTTCATCAGATCTTGCGTTTAGATGCACTAGTCTGGTCGCATGCTTCGGTTTATTTCCTTTAAGATACGCAATCTTGTAATAACTACATTTACTATATTTTCTCTTTATTGCCTTGATACGCTAATATTAAGGATAATTAAGGCCCATTAGCCCATGTAACCCCCTTGAGCCTATAAATATGAATGAGAGGGCTCAAGGAAGGGACTTTGTTAAACCAAAACCTTGAATACTCATAGAGAGAGCATAGTGTGATTATCCACCAAAAAGTTGTAATTCTCCTAAGGCTTGTGAAACTCAAGAACCCTAGTTCTTTGATCACGGCATTGGGATTCAACATCAATAAGAACACTAAGTGGACGTAGGTTATTACCACAGATTTGGGGCCGAACCACTATAAATCATTTGTGTCACCTTTTTCCCATTTGATTCCATTCTTGATTTCCTTTTTGTTTCTTTGTCGTTATTTTGACTCTGTGTCGTTGGCCAAATCAAGGGTCAACATATATAGTTAAGTGTAAATAAACAAGCTTGTAGTTGACTTGTAACCATATTTGAGCATATAAGTGTGGTGTGCAATGAAAAGGGAATTGCGTGTTATTGAGTGAGTTGGGCGGAGTGAGTTCACTTGTAATGGATAGAGGATAATGCATTCATTAGGTCCAAGGCAAGCTAGGTTTTAAGGTTTTAGCCTACAAAATCTATCTTAATCCATGTCCTTAACCTAGCCTACATTACAACCATGTAAAGACCTATTGATCTAAATCACTTTGTCAACTAAATTAGTGGAGAGGGATTATTGGTTTCAACATATGAAAGCATGAATTAAACCTTAGGATTGTTTCTTAGCTTAGTCTAGGGGAGAGAGGTTGATTGGGAATAGCTATTTGTGCACTAATTGGGGTCATATTGAAAGCTTGGTTGAGTTAGCATCTTAATACTTGAGGAACTTAGCTTGCATATACAATCGAATTATCTTTTGAATCCTTGATTTGAGAGTTCTATTCCCACTTTAATATGACCATTTCCAAATTGATTCCTAGTGTTGTTTTATTTTGAGTCTTTATGTTGTCGGTTGTGTTTGTTATAGTTGTGTGGTGTGTTTATGTCTTCTTAAATTGTTGTTTTGCGTGTGTGTCTTGTGTTGAGTTGGATTTCTTTCTTTTCTTTTCTTTTCTTTTAGAGTCATCACTCTGGGCGAGCAATGGTTTAAGTTTGGGGCTGTGATAACTCTATATTTTAGAGTTATTAATTGAGCTTTTGAACTTAAAAATTTAAGTGAAATAGAATGTTTGAGTTGTTATTGTGTGGTTTTAATCATTTTGTCTTATAATTTTGTTTGTATATTTTGTTTTAATTAATGATAACTCTTGTGTAAAATAATGGGATTATGTTCTAAAAATGTAGTATCTATTTTGAAGGCAAAAATAAAGAGTGCTTGGAAAGCTTAGTGAAGCATGTGCAAGGAAATCATCTTAGAGCTGAAATTTTGGCACTTTGTTGTAGCATTAGTCAACTTTGCTGCAACAAAGTGTGTGCAGCCAGCAAAATAAAGTTTGCACACTTGGGAAGTGACTAAATGAGGTGGAGAGACTTGAATAGTGGGAGGATGAGGTGGAAAGGAGCTGACATATTATGGAAAAAAGAGTGGTCCCCACATGTAGAGAGAGAAAGAGATGGTTTATACCCTGATTGAGCCAAACAAAAAATGACATCTTCTTCTCTAAGAGAAAAACCCCTGTTGCCTATCACCACTTAAGGAGAGTTTCTACACCTTTTGAGCCGAAACATTAAGAAAAGAAGAGAAAAGGTCTAGGAGAAGGAAGCTAGAAGAAGAAGAAGAGTTAGAAGACAAAGAATAAAAGATTTTTATTATTTTGGCTTGTCTTTCTAAACTCTCTTTTCCTATAACTTTATTTTTATCATCTTGAAATCTTGAGATAATGTTGAATATACATTGTGGTGATTTGGGTATTTTGATTATGAGCTAATTTGTTTGTGTTAGGGATATTGATGAACCCTAATTTGTAATCAACCCCAAAGTGTTGAATGTTTTATGCAATTTTTCTCTTGTTCATTTGAGCTATATTTATTGTGCAAACTCTTGCTTGAGAATGATCAACTTAGGTGAGAAACAAACTAATTTTAATTCTGGAAGGGTTAGAATTAGTGGAAATGCTTGATTGATGCATGTTGATAATTTTGTTATTGATTAGTGGATAGCTTAGTGATATTTTATTCACCTTGCAAAATTGAAGGATTGATGCTTGGAATTATTTTCTTGAAATTAAATTTAGCATAGGAGCATGTGAATTTAATTGATAGAACTTTAACATGAGCATTTGGAAAAATGACTTGTGCATTAAATTGAAAATCCTAATTACAAGAGAGTTTTACTATGAACTTTGTTGCAACATTCGGGGCAAAACTACAAATTATGGGGATTTGATATGCCTAACTTTTATCATAATATTAATCACAATTTGTCATTTCCTAGCTTTAGTGTTAAAGGCTTATTTTAATTCTCTTATTTAGTTTTTTTAAGTTAAATTAATTAAATCATCAAAAATTATTTGTGCCCCAAATTGTTTGGTGTTGATTTTTTACAATATTTGTTTGACAATCCTTGAGGAGACGATAAAAATTACTTTCATTATATTACTTGTTTGATGACTGTGTACACTTGCACACACTTAGGAAAATTCGCAACAACATTCTTTCCCCCGAGGGTAATTCCGTGACAAACTTATCTCTAAAATTTTTGCATGACTTATCTAAGCTATCAATCATATTCCTAGAGAAAAAGGAATGCGTCGCTCCTGAATCGAATAAAACATTGAATTGCTTGCCAGATATTGTGATTAGACCTCATACTACTATATTGCTAGTTTCTGCCTCACCTTACATAAGAGTGAAAACTCTGGCTGGTATTAGCTTTTCGTCCTTCTTTAAGTCTCTCAATTTTGGGCAGTCTTTCTTGAGATGACCTTCATCTCCACAATAGAAGCAACCTTTAGTCTTATATCGGCATTCTCCTGAATGTTTTCTCTATAGATTGAGCATTGAGGATATTCTACTTAAGGCTTCTTATTCCCTTTGCCTTCCGACATAGTTTTCCCTTTCTTTTTCCGCCTTTTGGCTATGGCCACCAACGTGTTTCCTTTTGTGGTCATTTTGTTCGTGATTGATTTTCTGGGCATCCTTCCAGGCTGCGCCTTCTTTCCAGATTATATCCTCTGCCTGCTCGGCTTCCCAAGCTATTTCCAACATTTCTGCGTATGTGGTTATTCCCCGAACCAACTTTACATCTTGGGCTATCATTGTCTTCAGCCCTTTTATGAATCTTTGAATTCGTAACGTCTCAGTGGGTACCATGTCCGCTGCGAACTTGGTCAGTCGATCAAATTTTTTGGCATACTCCATCACAATCAAATTCCCTTGAGTAAGCACGATGAATATGTTCCACCCTTATGGCTAGAATCATAGGACTGTAATACTTCTTGTTGAACACTTGGATAAACTCGTCCCAAGTCATGAAATTGACAACTCGGGTCTACTTCACTATATCCCACCAGATGCGGGCGTCTTTCTTGAGTAAGCTTGAGGTGCATGAGATTCGGTCCTCATTTCCCAAGCGCATATGTTCCAATATGGATTCTACCGAACGAAGCCATTCTTCGGCTTCTTCCTTGTCCTCTTTCCTGTTTTATTTCTTGTTCGTTCAGTCTTCTAGATCTTCTTATTTCTTGCTCCATTTTCTTTTCTGTTTCCCTCGAAAGAGAAAATTATAAAAACTAAGACAAACAAACAAAAATTATAACCTGGCCTATTGTACTACTATCTATTAGGTCCATCTATCTATTAAAACTATTCTATTACAATTAAGTCCAACTCGGGTAAATGGGCCTTAACAATTGAATCTTCCATGGAGTAGAGTTGGGTTCAATATATTGTACCCAGTACTAAGGCCCCCTAACTTCCACTTGGACCCAAAAGACAGGAATTTTAACCCTTGCCTTATTAATTGTTATTTATTTTATTTAGATCCAATCTAATAATGTAAAACAAATGGGCCTTCACAATTGGGCTAAACCATAAGAGAGGAATTTAAACCTTACACTTTCAATTGAATCCAAAATTCTTAACATTTACTAATAATATAAATAAAAGGAAAGAAATAGCATGTTTTATTCAAATAAGAAAATATTTACAACCTAATGATAAATTCATAAAATTTTAAAGATGTGTTCTTATTTATATAATCCTCCATATCGAATCCTTCTTCAAACATGTGCTGAGTGAGATCTTTATAATTATTCCGAGAGTATATGACTCATGAGGTGAAGGGTACATTATGGAGAAATCTCATCCAAAGGTTATTAGCTAACTGATGAACACGTTCTCCCATCTCTCCATTTGGTAGGATTATATCATCAAATATTCTAAAATTTCGTGCAAACCTATTCATAAATGTATACTTATCTTCAAAAGGTATGCTATGATCAAACAAAACCTCATTCCGTGCTATCTACAAGCATGAATATGCTAATGGTAATTTAAGTGCATAAGGACTAAATTTTTTTTCATGCTATTTATTCTTAAAAATACTCTTTCGAACTCTGATACATCTTCAGGGTCTTTGATTCTCCTTATTGCCTTGACCTTCCTAATAACGTTAGGGTTCATGGTGCTAAGTTTTGGAAATGAGTCATATGGAAAACTATTATTTCATACAACAAACATATTTCGTAAATCATACTTACTTGGTAGCGAGTTGGTTCTTTGTAGCTATCGTGTGTATTTCGTGGGGACGTTCAGGACCAATATAGCCATGGCTATGGTACCACTTGTAACGCCCTAATTTCTCATAAATTATCAAGAACACAACGTTGGATCATAAACATAAACATTGCTCTTTTATTGAATGAAAATTAAAATAAGTAAATGGATCCATGTTTCACAAAAATAAAATAATTGTCTTTAACATACTAAAATGAGCAATATTAAATAAAACATTAAAAGAAACATGCTTTAATAAAAATAGGCCTGCTTGATCTTCCTCGACTATATGGTTCCCACAAGTACATCACGAAGCTTCTAGGTCTGACTCGCCACTGACCTTTCTACCTTTAATTGCCTGAATCAACAACATCATAAGGGGTGAGCTTCTAAGCCCAGTAAGGAAAATACAAACAAGAGTTAGTCATATAATCATATAGTCAAACATATCATAAATTTCACAAGAGTCATAACAAAACTTTTTTATACTAATCATACAACATCATAAAACCCTAGGTCATAATATAGCCTAAGTCATAATCATAAATCATAGTTCATAATCATAACCATAGGTCATAGGTCATCAGTCATAAGTCATAATAATAGGTCATAGGTCCTAATAACTAGACATATATAATAAAAAGATAAGTACTTATACAGGGGTGGCAATTAAGCCTCAGACAGAAGTCCGTCATATAAGTTTGGCAACTGAGCCTACAGGACATCAACTTAGGTCTGTAATACAAGTTTGGCAACTAAGCCTACCAGGCATAAGTCTGTCATACATAATTGGACACCTTAGGTCCAGCCACACTTACCCCTTTATTGTACCTGAAATGTTAGGTCATACAAAACATAAATTAGGTCATAAACTAAACTACCTAATTTTCCTTACCTCGAGTGTGGAGAGAAAAAGAAAGAGAAGAGATTGCTTACTATAGAAAACTTCCAATCAACCTTAAATACAACATAAGATATTTATATTAGAGCCTTATAATAAAACTATACTTTCAATAATATTCTAAACCTCATAAAGTAATACCTTCAACCTAGAACCAAAATGATGAAATCCCGAGTCTTCTCTCTAATGTCTATCTCCAACAACACCAAGAGTTCAGATACTTGGGTAGATTTTTGCTATATATTGGCTTGATGGGGTTCAATATTTAGGCTATAATAGGGTTTAGAAAGGCAATAGTGTTTAAGGCAAAATAAAGAAAATAAAAGAAAAAGATCACAAGCATTATAAGGACTAGTGTTTCGGCTATGTAGAGTGTTTATGTCAAAATGGAGAGAGCTTTTGGGACTATGAATTTGAAAATTATGAGAGGTTTTTCAGAGCTTTTGAGTGTGAGAAAAATGGTGAAGGGTAAGTCTCTATTTATAGGCTTCAAACCCCAACTCTCTTCCTTGATTTTCTCCACACTATTCAACTTAAATTTTAAAAATCAAACCTTCCACTGTATTGTTTTGGCCAGCCTAGTCTTACACCCTTATTTTTGCTACATCATCTCCAAGTATGCCACATAGTCTCTATTTGGTTCAAACTTTAGTCAAAGTCGAAACTACTATCCTATATCCCGTAACTCTAGACCCTCCTATAGTAAAATTAACTTATCTAGAGCTATAGAAGTCCAATTTAGGTCATTTTTATACCGTTGGAAGACTAATTCAATTATCTACAACTTTGTAGAAATACTATTTTTCCAAAATCATAATATAATAGGGTCAAAACTAGGTCTAAAGTTACAAAAACCTAAAGTTACGAAAACTTCATTTACTTATCTAACTCATAGTTCAACCATCACACTACTATCTCTACTTAGTTGTTTGACTACTTAAATTAAATCTTTTAAATCCCCATTTATCTAACTCTTCTTGACACGTAGTCACTTAATTCAAATAGATTTAATCTTGCCTATCTTTAAAATTTAAAAAGAGTCAATTCCTTCCTATTTTTTGTGCCAAACTTAAGACTAAGCTATTTTGGTTTTCATTTTAATTCTAATACTTTGAATTAGTTTAATGCCACATGTTCACTTCTTAATCCATCAAATAACATGTTCATTTAATACTTAATAAAAATATATACTAATTTAATCATATGCTAAAATAATTATAATTACCCAAACTATGATTATTTCTAAGTCATAAAATCATAACTTAAATAATTTAAACTTAAAGCAATCTTTATTCCACAACTCAAGTCATAACTAAATCTAACCTAAGATCATATTTAAGGAGCTTATAAGAAAATAATAACCTTAGTTATTACACATAATAACAATCTGCATTTACCAAAAGAAAAAATTATAACAATCACACTAAAATTACCAATGTATACAAATGAATTACCTCAGTCTCCAACTCCCTTTTAGGTCCAAGATAACATAAGTCAGACCATCGTAGAAAACTACACTCACTTTCAATTATAATTTCCCTATATTAGATAAAATAAGGGACAATAAAATATATTGAAAACAATGAAAAAAAATATATACATTAAGATAGAAAAACTTACAATTGATCGGAGTTTGAGAAAATATATTCTAACACTTCCCTATTGTATGCCCTGGTTTTCCCACGGGCTGTTAGCGAGCTGAGATACGGCCTAATCATGTCTACCACGTGGACATCCCCAAGACCAGAGCTGCCATAGAAAGATCCTACCTCCTCAGCTCGAGATAACCTAAGGGTTCGCCAAGATTAGACTGAGTTTGGACTTTGAAGGCCACAGGTCGAGGAAGGCATCCAGCTCGTGGTACGGGCTAGAGGTGGAGGTTGTGACCCCTTATAAAGTCAACCACGCAAGGTAAACGTGCATATATCAGACATCACGTGTCTGATATATCCCTGACTTCTCGGATAAGCAGCATGAACGTGCGTATTCAGACACCCACGACTGGGTTGGGCCGTGCGGCCCATTATCCCCTTACCTATTGATTAGACCACACTTATGTGTCAGGTTTTAGGAATTAATCATGAATGTCACAGAGTTGACATGATAGGTAAGAAGGTCACGGGATGACCTTCTTACCAACTCCCAGGTGCCTTCTCCTATAAATATGGAGACCCTGGGAGTTGTAAGTGGTTGGATTCTATTATGTAAAAAATACCCTGTAAAAGAATACCAAGCATATAGCAATAATATTGACTGGTGGAGTAGAAGAATTTTAACCTTTGAACCACCTAAAAATGTAGTTGTGTCACCAGCCCATTTTTAGAAAAAGATCATTCATCTATTTCGGTTTAACATAAGCACTAATCCCTTCCTCTTATTTTCTTAATTACCTTTTGGCGAAGAACCACGTCAACAGTTTGGTGCTTTCATTGAGAGCAAGTTAGATTGGTGCTGTTGCAAACATCCACTATGGTGACCACTTGATCCAGACACGGTAATGAGACAGAACAACATGATGGGCAAGAGGCTCATCATATCGCCATCCCTGGCGAACAAATTTCTGAGGCCCAACAGCGGCCGGGCAAGCAGCCGGTGGGCCAAGATTACACTAGAAGTTCGGCGCCCCGACCACTTAATCCAAACCCAGGTTATTACACTGTGGTGGAGATGGAGAATGCTCAGCTCAGGAACCAGCTAGGAACAGCTAATTAGCATATCAAGGAGGTGTTGGCCCGACTACCCCCTTTTACAACCGACGCTACCGTCGAGAAGAGGCAAGACGAGATTCATAAGTCCCGCCTAGGTAATCGGTCCAGGCATAACCGCTCGGACAGACCTCCGACAGCCAACTCTATTCCCTCATCGCACCGTTGAGAGGAAAACTTCGAAGAAATGCCTAGAGCCGAACAATAGCAGTACAGCCATTTGGTCCGAACTTCAACTCCTAGCTCCCAACCAACCTCGAGCGCGCCCAGGAGAGCTCGAGGAAATTCCAGAAGGAGATCCGGGGAGGGCTCGCAGCATCAGGTTGTCCCCACCAGCCGTCCTGCACCACGTCCAGATCGCCAGGCATGGGACCCTCAGGTTGGCAGGGCCGAAAGGCCCCCACCTAACTTGATCCGCCCTGATGGAACCAGGATCGCATCCCCGGTTAGGCATCCTCCTTCTCCAATAAGATATCCATCTCCTCCTTGGCCCATCCGAGATATTCCAGCCTACGGAAGTAGCAGGAGAAACCCGCCATCTACAGGGCCTTCCCGACGTAGCAGGGCGCTGAGAGAAGGCACGGATCCTCACCACCAAAGGCTCTAACGGAAGCTACTGGACCGGCAATCGCCGGAGCGACCTTTCTGGTGGAGACCTGCGCCAGCGTTTAAGCTCAGCACAAAGTACTCAAACCACCCAGAGGCGACCTGTGAGATCGCCTTAACTCTCACAGAGGAGAGCTAGTAGGAGGCAGCAGCCATGCCCGCTCGGGGGGAGACCTGTCCGAAGTACGTAACAGCGGGAATGCCCCAAATAACCTATCTCAAGATAGGAGGGGCAATAACCCACCAAATGTGTACAATGGATCCGGAGCTGTTGAGCAGCCCCGGAATAACCAAGGAAATCAGGACAAAACCCTCGAGTGCCTGGCTCAGATGAAGGAGCTAATGAGGAAGCTCCTGTTGGAGAAAGAGAAAGATGAATATGATTCGAGGGACGAGATGGAACTCTTCGCCCCCAGCATAGCAACAACGGCTTACCCACCCAGTTTTCGTATGCTGCACCTGTCCAAGTTCAATGGAGACGGAGATCCGTCGGATCATCTAGGAATGTTCAACACCCTGATGATGGCCCACAACATTGGCCCCAAGCTGAGGTGTCTGATATTTCCCTCCACACTGATTGGACCAGCTAGGCAGTGGTTCAAGCAAAGCAAAAGACAATCAATCAGCTCTTGGAAGACTTTCTCAGCTGACTTCAAAAGGGCATTCCGAGCCTCCCAGGCTGCCCGCGTCAAGGCCGACTCTTTGGCTAACGTGCGGCAGCAGCCCGACGAGTCTCTGAAGGCTTACCTGAGCAAATTCGCAAACGTCGCTGCTTGGGCCAGAGACGCGGATGACAGCTCCAAGCTCATGGCCCTGAGAACTGGAATCCTCGTCGGAGGGGAACTCTGGAAGGGAGTTAGCTCAGTAAACGAATTCCTTAACAGGGCCCAGGAATGGATCAACTTGGAGGAGGCCGAAGCCTCAGCTGCAGGGACCAGCCAGGTCCTTGAGAAACCCGCTGGAGTGGGGACAAAGGTCATGACAGCGACCTAGAACGTCACACAGAATAACCAGCTCGGTGGAAGCAATAGAAAGGGGAACGGCGAGAACGACCAGCACGGCCGAAAGAAGAATAAGCTCATAGACAAGTTTAAGCCCGTCTACGCGACTTATATAGAGCTCACCCACTCTAGGGAGAATATCTTCCTGGAAAATTCTACTCGTCTCCCCTGGAAGAGGCCGGAGCCGTTGAAGCACCAGAAGGGGAAGAGAGACACCTCCAAGTTTTTCCGTTTTCACAACGATGTTGGCCACAATACCGATGATTGTAGGAATTTGAAAGATGAGATCGAGACTCTCATCCAAGCCGGCCCCTTGGCCCAGTACGCGCGAAACAGGGTTCCAGCAAGTCGACCTGCTCCGGAAGTCCCGGTCAGTCAGTCCGGGTCTCGGGTAGATCAGGACGTCCCTCCTCCCGTGATAGGAGGAGAGATATCCACGATATCTGGAGATTCGCATATGGCCGGCACGAGCAGGGGTGCCCAGAAGAGGTACGTAAACGAAATCAAGGCGCATAATGGAGTAGAGTTCATCCCAGAATAGCGTCTGCCAAAGCAGCAGTGATTGGAGAGACAACCGATCATTTTTACAGAAGAAGATGCGGGCCATGTCCAGTTCCCTCATAACGACCCTCTGGTCGTAGCAGTTCAGCTCGCTAATTGGAGAGTTAGGAAGGTGCTGATCGATAATGGGAGCTCGGTAAACCTTCTATTCTGGTCCACGCTGGAGAAGATGGGTTTGGCTGTCGCCGAGCTGAAGGCGACCTCCATGATGCTGTATGGTTTTTCGAGAGAAGGATCAGGGGCTATAGGGACTATTGAGCTGGTGATCACCCTAGGAGAAGGACCTCGAACAGTCTCCAAACTCCTCGAGTTCGTGGTCATCGACTGCTCTGCTGCATACAACACAATTTTGGGACAACCCACGCTCATAGCCTTTGAGGCCGTCACTTCCATTCGCCACCTCGCGGCGAAATTTCCTTCCTCCACGGGAATATGCACTGTCCATGGCGATTAGCTCACTGCTAGGGAATGCTACAGCATTTCCATGAGGGGAAAATCGAAACCCGGGCAGCTAGCAATGTCCATCCAAGGTGGTGGAGAGGAATCTCAGGAACCCTTAGCTGATCCTGAGATTGAAAAACCTCAGAGCGCCGAAGGGGAAAATATCGTCTTAAGTGAGGATATTGACCCCCGAATAGGCGAGGACAGGTCTGAGCTCTAGGCTATTGAGGAGCTCAAGGAAATAAACATCGATCCGTAGAATCCTTCACGGATGGTCAAGCTCGGGAAAAACCTCTGTAGCAAGAGGAAGGCGGAGCTGACTAAATTTCTGCAGGACAACCTGGATGTGTTTGCGTGGTCACACGAGGACATGGTGGCAATCAGCCCGAGTGTCATCATGCACACCCTTCATCTGGATAAAAGCGTTCCCTCAAAGGCCCAGAAGCACAGGCGCCTTGGACCAACTCGGGCTAAAACCTTAGAGGAAGAAGTATCCTGGCTCAAGAAATGCGGCTTTATCCGTGAAGCCAAGTTTCTGATTTGGGTTGCCAACCTCGTGCTGGTCCCGAAGCCCAACGGGAAGTGGCGGACCTGCATTGACTTCTCTGACCTGAATAAAGCCTGCCCCAAAGATTGTTTTCCATTGCCGAGGATTGACCAATTGGTGGATGCCACGGCGGGGCACGAGCTCATGTCCTTTATGGATTCGTACTCAGGCTACAATCAGATCGCCATGAATTCGGCAGACCAGGAGCACACCAGCTTCATGACCCTGACTAACGTTTATTGTTACAAGGTCATGCCATTCGGGCTGAAGAACGCCGGTGCTACGTATCAAAGGTTAGTAAATAGAATGTTCGCAAACCAGATTGGGAAGAACATGGAAGTGTACGTTGATGACATGCTAGTCAAGTCAAAGACTGCCGATAACCATGTTTCCAACCTAGGAGAATGCTTCAAGATACTACGAGAGTATGGCATGAGGCTTAATTCGCAGAAGTGCACTTTTGGGGTCGCGTCGGGAAAATTCCTGGGTTTCATCGTCAATACCCGAGGAATCGAGGCAAACCTTGACAAGATCAGATCATTGCTCGAGCTTCCCTCACCCAGGTCGCGCAAAGATGTCCAAGGCTTGACAGGAAGGGTGGCGGCCCTCAATCGGTTTATTTCAAAATCCACCGATAAGTGCTTGCCATTCTACAATCTGCTCCGAGGAAATAAGAAGTTTGAATGGACAGAAGAGTGTGAAAGCGCTTTCCTCGAACTGAAGGCACATCTGGCCGAGCCACCCGTATTATCCAAACCAAAAGCAGGAGAGCCTCTTTTTCTCTACCTAGCTGTCACAGAGGATGCAGCTAGTGCCGTATTGGTCCGAGAAGAAGACCGGGTTCAGAAACCTGTCTATTACATCAGCAAAAGACTTCTTGGAGCTGAATCCCAGTACCCGTTTATGGAGAAATTGGCATTCTACCTCATCATAGCCTCTCGAAAGCTCAGGCCGTACTTCAAGTCCCACTCAGTACACGTCATAACCGATCAGGCTTTAAGACAAGTTTTGCAAAAACTTGAAGCATCGGGACGTCTATTAAAGTGGGCTATCGAACTCAGTCAGTTTGAGATTTTGTACACCCCACAAACTGCCATAAAAAGCCAAGCCCTGGCCGATTTTGTAGCAGAGTGCACAGGGTTCCGGGAGGATCCTGCAGACGACTCACCCCAGGTCACCTCGGCCCTAGCGTCGTGGTTCATCCAATGAGAACGGCTCCGGGGCTGGAATCATTTTAATATCGCCCGAGGGACATAGATTCCATTCGGTGCTGAGATTCAGATTCAAGGCCTCCAACAACGAGGCCGAATACGAAGCTTTGCTGGCCGGGCTAAGAATAGCCCAGGAGCTGAAGGCGAGCTCCGTCCAGTGCTTCAGTGACTCCCAGCTCGTGGTAAACCAGGTTCTGGACGAATATCAGGCATGAGGACCCAAGATGGCTGCCTACCTGGCAAAGGTAAAAGTTGAGCTGTCCGCGTTTGGGCGAGGCTCAATCGAGCAGATACCTCGGGAACAGAACGCTAACGCAAACACTCTTGCCAAGCTCGCCACTTCTGGAGAGATGGAAGCTCTGGGGTTAGTTCCGGTAGAGTTCTTGGAAAAACCAAGTATAGAAGAAGCCCGGGCGGAGGTCGAGATGATCGACGCTAGGCCGACCTGGATGACCCCCATCCTTGAGTATCTCACTCAGGGGAAGCTACCTGAAGGCTGTAATGATGCGCGATGAGTATTGTATCAAGCTCCCAGGTATACGATGGTGGACGGAGTGCTATACCGACGTGGGCACTCCCTACCTCTCCTGCGATGTGTTCTTCCAGGCGAGGCAAAGGCCATCCTGCAGGAGGTGCATGAGGGTTTTTGCGGAAATCACACTGGGGGGCAAAGCTTGGCTCTAAAGGTCCTGAGACAAGGATATTACTGGCCCACTCTGTCTAAGGATTCGATCTCGTATGTCAAGAAGTGTGACAAGTGCAAGCAATTTGACACCGTTGCCCGACTCCCCCGGTTGAGCTAAAGATGTTCTCGTCCCCATGGCCATTTGCAGTTTGGGGAATCGACTTAGTTTGCGCCCTCCCCATGGGAAAAGGCGGGGTACGCTAAGCCGTGGTAGCCATCGACTACTTTACGAAGTGGGCTGAGGCAGAACCTTTGGCAATGATAACTTCCAAAAAACTCCTTGACTTCGTGGTTGAAAGCATTATCTGTCGATTTGGGCTGCCCAAGAAATTTTTTTCCGACAATGGGACTCAGTTCGACAGCGACCTCTTCACCGAATTTTGCGAAAGGTACGGAATTGTGAAAAGTTTCTCCTCCGTGGCCTATCCTCAGGCGAATGGCCAAGTCGAGGCCGTCAACAAGACATTAAAGGCGAGCCTCAAGAAGAGACTAGACGAAGCCAAGGGGGTCTAGCCAGAACAGCTCCCCCAGGTTCTCTGGGCATACCGAACCTCGCATCAGACTCCTACGGGTCATACTCCTTTCTCCCTGACCTTTGGGAGTGAGGTAGTCCTCCCTGTGGAGATTAAGGTACCTTCGCACCAAGTCCGGACATACGACCAGGATTTCAACCACGAGCTACTTTGCACTTCCCTCGACTTGGTTGATGAAAGACGAGAAGATTCGCAACTCCAGCTCGCGCACTACCAGCAAAAAATCGCTCGTTATTTCAACTCAAAGGTCAAAAAATGTGCCTTTAGCGTTGGCGACCTGGTCCTCATAAGAGTTTTCCTAGCCAGAAAGGATCCCAAAGATGGAGTATTGGGACCAAACTGGGAAGGACCATATCAAGTCATCGAGGTCATTAAAGAGGGAACTTATAAACTACCTCGGCTTGATGGAGGGGTAGTCCCACGAACTTGGAACGCCATCCATTTGAAGAGATATTATCAATGATTCCCTTGTAAGGCCTAAAAGGCCATTTATTATGTATTAAGCAATGAGAATTAACTTTTCATTTATGATTGTTCATGTTTACAAGTGTAATCTAAAGTAACCACAAAAGACCCTTTCCCAGTTACTTGGGGGGCATATGGTACCTGGATATAACCAGGTCGCCTTAAAAGGCTTAGAGGTTAATTCAAATCGATTGATCGTTGTTCTTCTTAAAGAGCACGAGATATTGATAAAAATTAACACGAACTAAGCCGTACCCTGGATATAACCAGGTCATAAAACTTAGAAGTTAACTTAAATCGATTAATCGTTGTTTTTCTTAAAGAGCACGAGATATTGATAAAAGTTAACACGAACTAAGTTTTCAAATTAAGTCCCTGGATATAACCAGGTCATAAAACTTAGAAGTTAACTTAAATTGATTGATTGTTGTTTTTCTTAAAGAGCACTAGATATTGATAAAATTTAACACGAACTAAGTTTTCAAATTAAGTCCCTGGATATAACCAGGTCATAAAACTTAGAAGTTAACTTAAATCGATTGATTGTTTTTTTTCTTAAAGAGCACGAGATATTGATAAAAGTTAACACGAACTAAGTTTTCAAATTAAGTCCCTGGATATAACCAGGTCATAAAACTTAGAAGCTAACTTAAATCGATTGATCGTTGTTTTTCTTAAAGAGCACGAGATATTGATAAAAGTTAGCACAAACTAAGTTTTCAAATTAAGTTCCTGGAAATAACCAGGTCATATAACTTAGAAGTTAATTTAAATCGATTGATCATTGTTTTTCTTAAAAAGCACGAGATATTGACAAAAATTAACGCGAACTAAGATTTTCAAAATAGTAACTAAAATGCGTAAAGACAAGGAAATAAATCAATTAAAAATAAAATTGATAGTTAGATTGTCTCGAGGTGGAAACACCTCATGCAAATGTTACAACAAAAAAAAGTAAATGATATTAAAGGAACGAGTGCAAAAGAGGAAGGCCCTAAGCTCCGCCAGGCTGCCCCGTGGAGGTCGCCATCTCGCCCTCCTGCTCAGCTGCGCCGGAGACTTCCCCGGTCTCGGAAGGTGCTTCTTTTTCGAGGCGAGCTTTAAACCCCTCCAGCAAGGGCTCCCAGACGTCCTCTCCCAAGAAGGAGAAGTCACCGTCCGGGTTGTAGACCTAGCTGTGATAGAGCATGTCCTCCATGGCGATGCTGGAGGCTGCCTTCTCGGCTTCCAGGGCGGCCTTGGCCTCCTCGGCCCCAGCCTTCGCAGTGTCTAGCTCTGCCCGCGTAGCGGCAAGGGCGGCTTTGGTTGCCTCGACCTCCTGAAGCTTGGGACGGGCTTCTTCCAACTCAGCCCGCGCGGTCGCCAGGGCATCCTTAACCTCCTGCAAAGAAGTCTGGTGGGTGGCCACAACCGCCTGGTGCTCACCCCTTATATCCTCGAGATGGGCCTTGGTCCTGGCTATGCTCCTGTGAAGGGCCAAGGCGCTCTGCAAAAATGGAGAAGCAACTGCCTTAAGAAAAAGAGAAGGGAGAAAGGAAAAACAGGGCAAGGCATGCTAATCAAAGATCACAAAATGATAAGGTCAGCTTATCGTAAGGGCCATGCCCAATGAAGATTCCAGTACGCCCACCGGGCTCATCGTTTCGATGGCCCGTAGCTCCGTCTCTTTGAAACGGTAGAAGTGGCTGACGACATAGTTCGCCGTCTCGTACACCATCCCCCTAAAGACATCTGGGATCTTCTCCAGATCATGGGGGTCCACCGGGATGCGTACCTCGAAAGGCATAATCACCGAAGTCCCAGGTTCCGCCCCTTTGATCCGGACGAAGGCCGGAGCTCGCGGAGGGGGTGGGGGCATGCTCCCTCATGCAGCAGGAGGTACGGTTTTCTCGACCTGGGCGGCTGGGGGCTGCTCTTTCTCCTTTGCAGGAGACTTGGTTGGGGTCCCGGCGGCTTTCTTCGCCATCCAGAGCTTCTTCATCTTGGGCCCAGAGGCCCCAGCTGGGGAGTTCCCCCCGGTGAACACAGCCCGCAAATTTTTTCCCCCGGACTGAGACATCTCCTCTGGCAAAACAAATATATGGTTAGTACACAAGTTAGCGGCCCCAGAGCTTCTTCGGGGGAATCTAAGACAATCACTTCACGAGCTGGGACGGGTTCTGGATCCGAGGCTGGCTCAGGACTAGACTCTTCTACGTATTACCTAAGTCCTGGAGCTACGGTACCCTCCCGGAGTGATGGACATGACCGAAGGTTAGTCCCATACTCCTCGAATAAGACCGACCTAAAAGCTAGGGTGTTGTCTACAACTATGGTCCCCCTAGGGCGGCTACTTTTGTAGTCCAGCAAGAGCTGGTTGACGTAGTGGAGCAGGGTTTCATCTAAGTCTGGGTCACTTCGATGGCGTTGGATGATCTGTCTGGGATTGAACCTAGCTAGTCGGGGGTCTGCAGTGGCCCTATCTAAGTTCCTAAACATATAAGGGTTACCTTGGCTAGAGGGACCTGCAGCTGCTCCAGACCGCATCCTCTCCTCGTCTGTTCTTTGGGCGACCTCCAACGCCCGTTTCCTCGACCTCACGAGGGGCACCTCGTCCTCCTCATCTTCATCCCCCGCAACCTCCTCCACGATGATAGGCATCGTATTGCGGGCTGGGGGAAGCACTCGGGACCTCTTCATGGTCAGAGTCTGGCCTGGGGAGATCAGCTTACAGGCCAGCATCGTCTCGTCTGTCACAAGCTGGCGATAGTCCTTTTCACTGGGGACAAGCCCGCCAGTGTCTCGTACTGGCTCCCGAGTATCACAGACTTCTCTATCCTCGGGAAGATAGCTGTAGAATTAATCTAAGTCAGAAATGAATACAGGAGGAGCTAACCGATACTTAACTTACGAGCTAAGGTTGAAAGGCACTTACGAGGACGGTTGAAGTAGTGCAGCTCGCAGTTTCGGAACCCCGTCGACATAAAGAATTAATCTTTGAAGTCGTTTGGGTGATTGGGCAGCTCGATTACCGCAGCCGTGTTGGGGAACCGAGTTAAATAATAAAATCCGTCACCTCGCCTCTGCTGCTCCGGGCTGGCCTTGAGGCAGAAGAAATATAGAATGTCCGCAGGAGTGGGGACCTCCCACTCCTGTTTCAAGAACAGGTATCTTAACCCCGCCAACAAACGATAAGAGTTGGGGGGGAGATGGAATGGGGCCAACCTCACGTAGTTGAAGAAGTTGACAAAGTACTGGTCCAACGGGAGGAAGGCCCCCACCTTGAAATGTTCGTCGCTCCAGGCCGAGAACACCTCATCAAGCAGCGCGCAGCTCCGCTTGCCTTCTAAGGGAGGTTGGGCAACCACGGTTCCCCTCCCCAGCTCGATGTTGTGGGAGAGGAATATTTTGTTTACCCTCGCCTGGTCAATGATTTTCGAGACGATTCTCTCCGCCTCAAAGAATGCATCGGGGGCCACCTCGAGCTCCCGTTCCACTGCTGGCCCAAAGTTGGGGATCGGGGATTCAACCATCACCTCCTTTCCTTTGTCTTGTCAGGAGGATGAGCTGCCTACAGGCTTCTTGGGAGCATTCTTCTTGGGTCCCATCTGGTCGCCTAGCGAACAAAAAGAAGAAATTTTAGAAAAAGGCGACCTAAAAGGGAGGAGAATCTGAATAGGTTTCTTTGACACGAGCTGAGGTAAGCCCAGCCCGTGGAGAGTGAGACCACGCGGTTCTATGAACACGCGCCTATGCTCCCAACAAATCCCCGATTACTCGAAATTCGTGTGTCAGGAGGGTCAGGATAGAATTTTGCCTTGGAGGGAAAGTTCCAGTTGGCAAGAGAAGCAAAACTGCATATGAAGCGTGTCCTCTAAGCTACCCGGTTTTGCACCCAAAATACTGGATATTTTGAACAAGCCTACCAAAAATCCTACCCAGAAAATTTCCCCAGAAAATGCACCCTATAAACCGTGTTCTTAAAAGGTTTCCTACCACAAACGATACCCTAACATAAAAGGCTTTTACCCTTCATGCCCACAAAAAGCCAACAAAACCCTGCATGTGGCTACAGTAAATATTTACCTAAGCTATAGTGAAAAATAATTTCAAAACATGCACGGTCAGGAGACTTACTGAGTGTTCTGGTTGAGAAGAGGATGAAGGGATCGCCTGGGTTGGGGCTTCTTCGGAATAGTTGATTCCAAAGCTTCGAAGGAGTCCTTACACCTGAACTTCTTGAGTGCTGGGAATGGCAGCCGGAAAGAAGAGGGTTTTTTCTTTTGAAAATGAAGAGAGAAGAAGAAAAAAAAATTCTAAAAAATTTCAAATAAACGGGTGCCCCATGCGTAAGGTGGCCACCCCTTTTATATACGTGAGGAGGACCGTTGGATTTCCCTGATGTGGGATCCAAGGCCCTCCACTCGAACGACGAAACAACGGCAGAGTATAGGCTAGGCCATTAAATGCGGTTCTCGGAAGACGTACCGTCACCAACCACAATGTTCCACATATTCGGCGCCTGCATAGAATGTGGAATATGAAGAGTTCATGGGGAAGCCTAAAAGCCCCTACTGTGGCCCTATGCGACTTCGTGTACCACGAGCAGGGGCTTGGGGGGCAAGTGTACGCCCTGGTTTTCCCACGGGCTGTTAGCGAGCTGAGATACGGCCTAATCATGTCTACCACGGGGACATCCCCAAGACCAGAGCTGCCATAGAAAGATCCTACCTCCTCAGCTCGAGATAACCTAAGGGTTCTCCAAGATTAGACTGAGTTTGGACTTTGAAGGCCACAGGTCGAGGAAGGCATCTAGCTCGTGGTACGGGCTAGAGGTGGAGGCTGTGACCCCTTATAAAGTCAACCACGCAAGGTAAATGTGCATATATCAGACATCACATGTCTGATATATCCCTGACTTCTCGGACACGCAGCATGAACGTGCGTATTCAGACACCCACGACTGGGTTGGGCCGTGCGGCCCATTATCCCCTTACCTATTGATTAGACCACACTTATGTGTCAGGTTTTAGGAATTAATCATGAATGTCACAGAGTTGACATGATAGGTAAGAAGGTCACGGGATGACCTTCTTACCAACTCCCAGGTGCCTTCTCCTATAAATATGGAGACTCTGGGAGTTACAAGTGGTTGGATTCTATTATGTAAAAAATACCCTGTAAAAGAATACCAAGCATATAGCAATAATATTGACTGGTGGAGTAGAAGGATTTTAACCTTTGAACCTCCTAAAAACGTAGTTGTGTCACCAGCCCATTTTTAGAAAAAGATCATTCATCTATTTTGGTTCAACATAAGCACTAATCCCTTCCTCTTATTTTCTTAATTACCTGTTGGCGAAGAACCGCGTCAACACCTATCTTTCGGTCTTAAAATATTACTGAGTTTAAAATATTCAAAGAACACAACATGTCCGTTTTTTTCGCTAATGGATTCACATGTTAGTTTTTTCGCTAATGGATTCACATGTCAGTTTTTTTTTCTCACATCTAGATGAAATTTTATCATTAACTTGTAAATCAAATTTAATAAAGTTTAGTTCATATCTCAACTCTTTCAACTCATGTTCAGTTAGTGTCCTCCATTCCATTTTTGATTCCATCACGAATTCATTTACAAAAAAATTGATTAAGATTATCACTCTATAAGAACTAATTCCTTAAAGATAAACAAAATATATGTTTGAAAATTTTACATGATGAATTTTTCAAAATTTTAAAATTCTTCACAATTTTAATTTAGTAAAGAAAAATGAACTACAAAATAGTTTGTAATAATAATGTTTTAAAGAAAAATTTAAAAGATTCAAAAATTTTAAAACCCTATAACCTTCAATGTAAATTCATAACCCTAATAGTTGATATCTAAGAAGTTTGAATATTTTTTGGAAGAATAAAAAAAAAAAAACTACAATTCAATTTCGAATTTTACAATGGGATAATTAGATGATAGTTTGTTTGTAAAAATTAAAAAAAAAAATTGAGAATCTTAAATGAAACACTATAAAATATCTTGAGTTTTTTCATCAAACACTAGCAAAAAATTTGTTCTTGTGGGGTTTTACTAAACAAGTTTTTTTAAGAGAAATAAGATTCTCGTATTTTTGAATTTCAAATCCTAAACAACTAATAAAAATAAGTTGGAATTTTTTTGAAAAAAAAAGCTCTAGTAGGGAATTTTGAAATATGAAATTGGAGAAATAAATGTAATGCCCCAAATTCTCTAATGTGGTTTAATGGCAGGATTAGTAGGCCGGGAGGGCCATACTTGCTTAATTATGCCATTAATTGATAATATGCATGTTTATGTGAACTATATTATAATATGATGTTATATGCATGCATGTGGGTCCACCTTTCATTACAGGAATATTTTGGTAATTTGGCCCGTTGAGGGGATAATTGTATATTTGTATGCATGTCGGTGATATATTGTTGAGACCACATTATAATGTGGGTTTGTTCGAGCTATTTGGCATGAGACGATCTTGGAATATTAATTAGCGGTCTAGTCATAACAGGTTTAAGTTCGGGGCTCAGGATGAGTCTCGGGGTGATTTTAATGATTAGAGTGTTACCGGAAATTAAGGGGTAACGGGATATAAATTATTGGTGTTTGAGATTATTGAGAATAGCGGGAATTGGAGAGCGTTAATTATGATTAACAAGATAGGTGGGAAATACCAATTTTTCCCTTGGGAGCCTTTAGAAACCTTTATTAAACCTAGGGGTATTTTGGTCTTTTCACCCCTAGGATAGATATAAGCCATTTTAGGCTGGGAAAAAGAGGAAAAATAGAGTATACTTGAAGCTTCTCCCGTACCTTCTTTTTCCTTTACTTTCCTTTGAGATTTTTGAGCTATTCTTGAGGATTCAAGCTTGGGAAGTAAGCCTTGGGAGTTTGGGAGAGTGTTCCTCCATTGAAGAGCATCATAAGCTGAGCTTTGCGTAAGTTTCTAGCCATTGAATTCTCTGGTTTGCCCTATTCTGGTTCTAGTTTTCTATTGTGATTTCTAGGTTGAATACTTGGTTTTGTTGGGAGTTTTGGCTAGGGTTCTTATGGTTGTGGTGTTTGGGGTATGTTAGGATGGTTTTTGGGTTCATTTGGCACCAAAAATTGGATTTGGAAGCATTGGAATCAAGTTAGAATCGAAGGAGTTGACGAAGGAGGTTTCAGGGGGTATCTGGTCTGGAGGTAGCGCTACAACACCCACCCTAGGGCGCTATAGCGCTACACAGGATGCGTTTGGGAATTTTGGGGATTCTGAGAATAGCGCTGCGGCGCTAGGGAGCAGTGCTGTAGTGCTACTCTATTCCTTCATAATCCCGTTTTGAGTGTTTTTAAATGTTTTTGGCTCGGGGTTTCAATCCTTAAGGCCCGGGATTGAATCTACTCACAGTGTGGGCATGTTTCGGGGTCCCGAGGGTGGGGTTTAGGTTAAGACCCTTTTATTGTGGATTCTCATTAATGGAGGTTATAATTGGTTGTGATTAGGTAATCGCTAAGGAGCCAAAATGTTGATCGTTCTCAGGAGTCGTTCTTATTATATTTTTCGCTCGAACTTGAGGTAAGATTACTGCACCCTGTGTATATGACATGCATGATTGTTTTTGAGGTATGTTGGTTGATAAATGTGGACATTGATTGCATATTAAATGCTAGCGAATATTGTTTACTTGTATATGGCACTGACTAGTCAGGGACACTGACCTAAGAGTCAGAAACGGTATAAGCATCCTGAACGTAGGGCCGAATGAAGATTAGATCTAATCGATATTAGCGTTGAATGACGATATGGCATTAATGCTGGACCGACCCTAAGGTCGATGAATCTTATAAGCTCTTGGCTAGTCTAAGACTAGTTACTAAGAGCCAGGGCCTAAGGCCTAGGTGACTACTTGTCACATGGCTAGGGAACAGAGTTCCATAGTTATGACTCTAGAGTCATGAGGAAGGTTATGTTGGTGACTAGTCATCATGCACCTATCGTGTTTAAGGTAGTGAAAGGTTCACTTATCTGTTAAGCCCCGGTGACCCTATCGTCACATGGCTAAAGGGAGCTGTCACCATCCGAGTGACTTTTGTGACTGTCACTTAACTGTTTGGACTGATAGTCCTGAATGATTATTATGATCATTGTTGATATTATATCATGCTATATTGTGTTTTCTTGCTGGGCCTTGGCTCATGGGTGCTATGTGGTGCAAGTAAAGGGAAAGAAAAGCTCACTCAGCCTTGAGTGGAAAGCTTAGGTGGTGATGTGTACATATGCGGTCGCTTGACCACCACGGCCAATGAGTTCTCAGAGGAACTAGGGGGCATACCCTATTTTTGCCGCTCAGGTCGGCGGGTTTGTAAATTTGAAATAGTAATGACCATTTTGAGTTGTAAATAACTTGTAAATGTTTTTATGGGCCCATGAACAATTTTATGTATTAAATAAAATATATCCTTTCCTTTTGTTGGTTTTCTGCCTTAGCCTGTTAATAACACTTAGAGCACGTTTTTAACCAAAGGACTCGGGTAGCGGGTCAAAGTTCCGGTTCACCGATCACCGTAACTGTTCTGGGGTAACCAGGGCGTTACAACTTGGTATCAGAGCGTGCCAAGGCTCGGGTTCTTGTAGACTAGTTAGGCATGTACACACATCACTGAAGTCAAGCTCGACTCATGGTTTGGTAACTATTTATGTAGTTATATGTATAACTGCTTAAATATAGTATATATGCTTTACTTGTGTGCATGAGACACCATGTTAAACTGGTGCCCTGAAATATTATATCCTCAGCAAATGTGTGCTAATTAGTACTGAGATTGTTGGAACATACTTATTAGTATGGTCGATTGTGAATTATTATGTGATACATGCTGAGTGCTAAATGCTATAAACATATATCTGCCTGTATATTGTATGACTGTGGAATATGATAATTGTCTGCTTGTTCTTGGACCATAAGGCGACAAGAGGTTTAGTTATTACTACTTGACTGGCCGTATTGATCAATGTTTCAGCAAGGTATAATAGATAAGAATGAATCTAGGGCAGACAGATACTTCAGCTGGCCAAAGTGATCAAGGCCAGAATAATAACAGTCAGGGTCAGGAGAATAACCAGTCACAGATTCCACAGCCAGCTCCTATAAACTGGCAGAAGATAATCAGTGATGTGCAGGAAACAGTGTTAAGACAAGGAGAAGAGCTTCGTCTCCTGAGACAGTAGTGTACGCCCTGGATTTCCCACGGGCTGATTAGCAAGCCGAGCTGCGGCCTAACCATGATTACCTCATGAACAACCCCAACACCGGAGCTTCTGTCTCGAGGTCGTACCTCCTTAGCTTGGGAAGACCCCAAGGGCTCGCCAAGATTGCCCAAGGCTGGGGGAAGGACTCTGAAGGCCGAAGGTCGAGTCAAGTATGCAGCTCGTGGTATGAGCTAGATAGGGAGGCTATGACCCTTTGTAAAGTCTACACACGCAAGGTAAACGTGCATATATCAGACATCACGTGTCTGATATCCCCCTGACTTCTCGGACACGCAGCAGGAACGTGCGTATTCAGACACCCACGACTGGGTTGGGCCGTGCGGTCCATTATCTCCTTACCTACTGATTTGACCACACTTATGTGTCAATTTTAGGAATTAATCATGAATGTCACAGAGTTGATACGATAGGTAAGAGGGTCACGGGATGACCTTCTTACCAACTCCCAGGTGCCTTCTCCTATAAATATGGAGACCCTGGGAGTAAATAGAGGTTGGACTCTCAATTGTAAAAAAGGCCCTATAATTCAATACCCAGTATAGAGCAATAATACTGACTAGTGGAGTAGAAGGATTTTAACCTTTGAACCACTTAAAAACCGTGTCTTGAGTCACCTTTCCATTTGCTAAGATCATATATCTTTTTCGGTTCATTATTAGCACTAATCTCTTTCTCTTCTTCTTTTAATTACCAGTTGGCGAAGAACCGCGTCAACAGTTTGGTGCTTTCATTGAGAGCAAGTTCGATTAGTGCTGTCGCAAACATCAAACTATGGTGACTACGCGGTCCATACATGGTAACGAGACAGAACAACATGATGGGTAGGAGGCTCATCATACTGCCATCCCTGGTGAACAAGTTCCTGAACTCTAGCAGCGGCCAGGAAAACAGCCGGCGGGCCAAGATGATACTGGTAGTTCGGCGCCCCGACCACCTAATCCGAACCCATGTTATTATACTGCGGTGGAGATGGAGAACGCTCAGCTGAGGAGTCAGTTAGCAACAGCTAGTCAGCAAATCCAGGATATGTTGGCCCGACTACCCCCTCTCACAACTGGCGTTAACGCCAGAGAGAGGCAAGGCGAGGCTCCTAAGTCTCGCCGGGGTAACCGATCCAGGAATAGTCGTTCGGATAGACTTCCAGCAGCCAACTCCACCCCTTCATCACACCGTCGAGAGGCAAACTTCGAGGAAATGCCTAGGGCCGGAAAACAGCAATACAGCCGTTCGGCCAGGACGTCGACTCCTAGCTCCCAACCATCCTCGAGAACGCCCAGGGGAGCTCGAGGAAATTTCCGAAGGAGATCCGGGGAGGGCTCGCGACGTCAGCCCGTCCCCGACAACCGTCCTGCGCCTCATCCAGATCGCCCAGCGCGGGACCAGCAGGTTGGCAGGGATGAAAGGCCCCAACCAAACTTGATCCGTCCAGACGAAACTAGGATCGCCTCCCCAGTCAGGCATCCTCCTTCTCCAATCAGATATCCATCTCCTCCTCGGCCCGTCCGAGACATCCCAGCCTATGGGAGTAGTAGGAGAAACCTGCAATAAGCTGGACCTTCCCGGCGTAGCAGGGCACCAGGGGAAAGCTCAGATCCTCACCACCAAAGGTGGACTCCAAGCCTATCAAGCAGGAGCCACTGGACTGGCAGTTGCCGGAGTGATCTCTCTGGGGGAGATCTGCATCAGCGTTTAAGTTTGGCACAAAGTCACCAGACCACCCAGGGAGGCGACCTGCGAGATCGCCTCAACTCTCATAGAGGGGGCTGAGCAGGAGGAGATGGCCAGGCTCGCTCAGGGGGGGCTCTGTCCGAAGTACGTAACGGAGGGAATGTCCCAAATAACCTATCTCAAGATAGGAGGGGAAATAACCCACCAAATATGTACAATGGATCCAGAGCTGTTGAACAACTCCGGAATAACCAAGGACATCAGGACCAAACCCTCGAGCGCCTGACTCAGATGGAGGAGCTGATGAGGAAGCTCCTGTCAGAAAAAGAAAAAGACGAATATGATTCAGGGGACGAGATGGAACTCTTTGCACCCAATATAGCAACGACAGCATACCCATCTGGTTTCTGTATGCCTCACTTGTCAAAATTCAATGGGGACGGAGACCCATCGGACCATTTAGGGATGTTCAACACCCTGATGATGGCCCATAACATTGGCCCCGAGCTGTGATGCTTAATCTTCCCTTCCACGCTGACCAGACCAGCCAGGCAGTGGTTCAAGCAAAATAAAAGACAGTCAATCAGTTCCTGGAAGACATTCTCAGCTGACTTCAAAAGGGCATTCCGAGCCTCCCAGGCCGCCCGTGTCCAAGCCGACTCCCTAGCAAACGTGAGACAGCAGCCCGGTGATACTCTGAAGGCCTACCTGAGCAGATTCGCGAACGTTGCTGCTCGGGCTAGAGACACGGATGATAGCTCCAAGCTCATGGCCATGAGAACCAGAATCCTTGTCGGAGGAGACCTCTGGAAGGATATACAAAGGAAGGGAGTCAGCTCAGTTAACAAATTCCTTAATAGGGCCCAAGAATGGATAAACTTGGAGGAAGCCGAGGCCTCAGCTGCGGGAACCAGCCAGGTTCCCGATCAGCCCGCTGGAGTAGGGACGGAGGTCGTGGCAGTGACCCAAAACGTCACACAGAACAACCAGCCCGGTGGAGGCAAAAGAAAGGGAAATGGCGAAAACAGTCAGCACGGCCAAAAGAAGAATAAGTCCATAGACAAGTTTAAGCCCGTTTTCACGAAGTATACTGAGCTCACCCAGTCCAGGGAGAGTATCTTCCTGGCCAACTCTACTCGAGTCCCCTGGAAGAGGCCGGAGCCATTGAAGCACCACAAGGGAAAAAGAGATACTTCCAAGTTATGCCGTTTTCATAACGACGTGGGCCACAATACCGACGATTGTAGGCATTTAAAAGATGAGATCGAGACTCTCATCCGAGCCGGCCCCTTGGCTCAATACTCACGGAACAGGGTTACGGCGAGTCGACCTGGTCCAGAAGCCCCAGCCAGTCAGCCCGGGTCTCGGGTAGATCAGGATGTCCCTCGTCCCGTGGTCGGAGGAGAGATATCCACCATCTCTGGAGGTCCACACATGGCTGGCACAAGTAGAGGCGCCCAAAAGAGATACGTGAACGAACTAAAGGCTCATAACGGAGTGGAGTTCATCCCGGAACAGCGTCAGTCAAAGCAGCAGCGATTGGAGAGGCAACCAATCATTTTTACGGAGGAAGATGCAGGCCATGTCCAATTCCCTCACAATGATCCCTTGGTTGTAGCAGTCCAGCTCGCCAACCGAAGAGTGAGGAGGGTACTGATATACAACGGAAGTTCGGTGAACCTGCTATTCCGATCCACCTTAGAGAAGATGGGCTTGACTGTCACCGAGCTTAAGGCAACCTCCATGATGTTGTATGGTTTTTCGGGAGAAGGATCAGCAGCGATAGGGACGATTGAGCTGGTGATCACCCTAGGTGAAGGACCTCGGACAGTCTCCAAACTACTTGAGTTCGTGGTTATTGACTGCTCCGCTGCCTACAACGCCATTTTGGGCCGACCTACGCTCATAGCCTTCGAGGCCGTCACGTCCATTCGACACCTCACAATGAAGTTCCCTACTTCAACAGGAATCTGCACTATCCAGGGTGATCAGCTCGCTGCCAGGGAATGCTACAACATTTCCATTAAGGGAAAATCTAAACCCGGGTAGCTGGCAATGGCCATTCAAGGCGAAGAGGAATCTCAGAAACCCTTAGCGGATCCTGAGATTGAAAAACCTCAAAGCGCTGAGGGGGAAAATGTCGTCTTAAGTGAGGATATTGACCCCCGAATAGGTGAGGATAGATCCGAGCTCCAGGCCATTGAGGAGCTCAAGGAGGTGAACATTGATCCCCAGAATCCGTCGCGGATGGTCAAGCTCGGGAAAAATCTCTGCGGCAAGAGGAAGGCGGAGCTGACTACGTTTCTGCAGGATAACTTAGACGTATTCGCATGGTCGCACGAGGACATGGTGGGGATTAGCCCGAGTGTTATCATGCACACACTTCATCTGGATAAAAGCATTCCTGCCAAGTCTCAGAAGCAAAGACGTTTAGGAATAACCCGGGCTGAAGCCCTAGAAGAAGAAGTAGCCCGGCTAAAAAAATGTGGCTTTATCCGAGAAGCCAAGTTTCCAGTCTGGGTCGCAAACCCCGTGCTAGTTCCAAAGCCTAACGGGAAATGGCGGACCTGCATCGATTTCTCCAACCTGAATAAAGCCTGCCCCAAGGATTGTTTTCCATTGCCAAGGATTGACCAGTTGGTGGATGCCACGGCGGGGCACGAGCTCATGTCCTTTATGGACGCATACTCAGGCTACAATCAGATCGCGATGAATCCGGCGGACCAGGAACACACTAGCTTCATGACCCCGACTAATGTCTACTGCTACAAGGTCATGTTGTTCGGTCTGAAGAACGCCGGAGCTACCTACCAAAGGCTAGTAAATAGAATGTTCGTGGACCAGATCGGAAAAAACATGGAAGTGTACGTTGATGACATGCTAGTCAAGTCAAAGATTGCCGATAACCATGTTTCCGACCTAGAAGAATGTTTTAAGATACTAAGGGAATATGGCATGAGGCTCAATCCACAGAAATGCACTTTTGGAGTCGCGTCAGGGAAATTCCTGGGGTTCATAGTCAATACACGAGGAATCGAGGCAAACCCCGACAAGATCAGATCATTGCTCGAGCTTCCTTTGCTCGGGTCGCAGAAAGATGTCCAAGGCCTGACAGGAAGAGTGGCATCCCTCAACTGGTTTATTTCCAAGTCCACCGATAAGTGTTTGCCCTTCTACAACCTGCTCTGAGGAAACAAGAAATTTGAATGGACAGTAGAATGCGAAAGCACATTCCTCGACTTGAAGGCACATCTGGCTGAGCCGCCCGTGCTATCCAAACCCAAGGCAGGAGAGCCTCTTTTTCTCTACCTGGCTGTCACTGAGGATGCAGCTAGTGCCATGCTGGTACGAGAAGAGGATCAAGTTCAGAAGCCAGTCTACTACATCAGTAAGAGACTTCTCGGGGCGGAATCTCGATACCCACTGATGGAAAAATTGGCGTTCTGCCTTATCACGGCCTCGAGAAAGCTCAGGCCGTACTTCCAGTCCCACTCAATACACGTCATGACCGATCAGCCTCTAAGGCAGGTTTCGCAAAAACCTGAAGCATCGGGACATTTGTTAAAATGGGCAGTCGAACTCAGTCAGTTCGAGATTTTATACACTCCGCGAACTGCTATAAAAAGTCAGGCCCTAGCCGATTTTGTGGCAGAGTGCGCGGGATTCCAGGAGGATCCAGCAGAGGACTCACCTCGGGCCACCTCGCCCCAATCGTTGTGGACGATCTTTGTGGATGGTTTATTAAACGAAAGCGGCTCCGGGGCTGGAATCATTTTGATATCCCCCGAGGGACATAGATTCCACTCGGCTTTGAGATTCGGATTCAAAGCCTCCAATAACGAGGCCGAATACGAAGCTTTGCTGGCAGGACTGAGGATAGCCCAGGAGTTGAAGGCGAGCTCCGTCCATTGCTTAAGTGACTCCCAGCTCGTGGTAAACCAGGTTCTAGGCGAATATCAAGCACGAGGACCCAAGATGGCCGCCTATCTGGCAAAGATGAAATCTGAGCTGTCCCCATTTGAGCGAGGATCGATCGAACAGATACCTCGGGAATAGAACGCTAATGCAGATGCTCTTGCCTAGCTCGCCACCTCCGGAGAGACGGAGACCTTGGGGTTGGTACCAGTAGAATTCTTGGAAAAACCAAGTATAGAAGGAGCCAGGACGGAGGTCGAGATGATCGATGCCAGGCCGACCTGGATAACCCCCATCCTTGAATATCTTGTCGAGGGCAAGCTGCCTGAAGGATGTAACGATGCACGGCGAGTCCTGCTTCAAGCTCCTAGATATACGATAGTCGATGGTGTCTTGTACCAACGTGGGCACTCCCTACCTCTCCTCCGGTGCGTTCTTCCAGGTGAAGCAAAGGCCATCCTGCAGGAAGTGCACGAAGGATTTTGCGGAGACCACACTGGGGGGCAGAGCTTGGCCTTAAAGGTTCTCAGGCAAGGGTATTACTGGCCAACTCTGTCCAAAGACTCGATCTCATACGTGAAGAAGTGCGACAAGTGCCAGGGATTCACTGCAGTTGCCCGAGCTCCTCCAGTCGAGCTGAGGATGATCTCGTCCCCATGGCCGTTTGCCGTTTGGGGGATAGAATTGGTTGGCGCCCTCCCCACTGGAAAAGGCGGGGTCCGTTACGCCGTGGTAGCCATCGACTACTTTACTAAGTGGGCTGAGGTAGAGTCGTTGGCAATGATAACATCCAAAAAGGTGCTTGACTTCATGGTTAAAAGCATCATCTGTCGATTCGGCCTGCCCAAGAAAATCGTCTCCAATAACGGCACTCAGTTCGACAGCGACCTGTTCACCGAGTTTTGTGAAAGGCATGGAATTATAAAAAGTTTTTCCTCCGTGGCCTATCCTCAGGCTAATGGTTAGGTTGAAGCTGTCAACAAGACCCTAAAGGCGAGCCTCAAGAAGAGATTAGATGAAGCGAAGGGGGTCTGGCCAAAACAGCTCCCCCAGGTCCTATGGGTTTAACGGACTTCGTATCGGACTCCTACGGGTCATACTCCCTTTTCCCTAACCTTTGGGAGTGAGGTAGTCCTCCCTGTGGAAATTAAGGTTCTTTCGCATAGAGTCCTGTCTTACGACCAAGATCGAAACCACGAGCTCCTGCGCCATTCCCTCGATCTGGTTGATGAAAGGCGAGAGGATTCGCAACTCCAGCTCGCCCATTATCAGCAGAAAATCACTCGCTACTTCAACACCAAGGTCAAAAAATGCGCCTTTAGCGTGGGCGACTTGGTCCTAAGGAGAGCTTTCCTCGCCGGTAAAGATCCTAAAGATGGAGTTTTGGGACCAAACTGGGAAGGTCCATACCAGGTCATCGAAGTCATCAAGGAGGGAACTTATAAGCTAGCTCGACTTGATGGAGGGGCGGTCCCGCGAACTTGGAACGCCATCCACTTAAAGAAATATTATCAATGATTCACTTGTAAGGCTTGGAAGGCCACTTTTTATGTATTAATGAAAATAAAATTTTTATGCATATTTGCAAGTGTAATATAAAGTAACCACGAAAGACCCTTTCCCAGTTACTTGGGGGGCATATGGTACCTGGATATAACCAGTTCTCCTTAACGACTTAGAAGTTGATTCATATCGATTGACCTTTGTTTTCTTGAAAACACGAGATATTGATAAGGGTTAACGGTAACTAAGTCCTATCCTGGTTTTAACCGGGTCATAAAACTTAGAAGTTGATTTAAATCTATTGATCGTTGTTCTTCTTAAAGAGCTCGAGATATGGATAAAAGTTAACGCGAACTAAGTTTTCAAATTAAGTTCCTGGTTTTAACCGGGTCATAAAACTTAGAAGTTGATTTAAATCTATTGATCATTGTTCTCCTTAAAGAGCTCGAGATATGGATAAAAGTTAACGCGAACTAAGTTTTCAAATTAAGTTCCTGGTTTTAACCGGGTCATAAAACTTAGAAGTTGATTTAAATATATTGATCGTTGTTCTCCTTAAAGAGCTCGAGATATGGATAAAATTTAACGCGAACTAAGCTTTCAAATTAAGTTCCTGGTCCTAACCAGGTCATAAAACTTAGAAATTGATTTAAATCTATTAATCGTTGTTCTCCTTAAAGAGCTCGAGATATGGATAAAAGTTAACGCGAACTAAGTTTTCAAATTAAGTTCCTGGTTTTAATTGGGTCATAAAACTTAGAAGTTAATTTAAATCTATTGATCATTCTTCTTCTTAAAGAGGTATAGATATGGATAAAGATCATCATAAACTAAGTTTTTCAAAAGATTGTAACCGAAATACGTAAAGGCAAAAAAGAGAAGATCAATTAAAAGCGTTAAAGAAAATTGTCTCGAGGTGAAAGCACCTCATGCAAAGGTTACATAAAAAAAAAGGAAAGAGTATTATATTGGGGGGGCACAAGAAAAGAAACGCCCTAAGCTCTACCAGGTGGTCCGTTGGAGGTCGCCGTCTCGCCTTGCTCAGCTGTGCCAGAACCATCCCCGGTCTCCGAGGGCGCCTCTTTATTAAGGCGAGCTTGGAAATTCACCAGCAAGCGCGCCCAGAGACTCGATGACATGAAAGAAAATTCTGCGTCTGGATTGTAGACCCAGCAATGGTAGAACAGATCTTCCATGGACTTTTCTGAAGTTGTCCACTCGGCCTCCAGGGCATCCTGTCCAGGCTGGACCTCAGTCTTCGCAGCATCTAGGTCCGTCTTCGAGGTGGCAAGGGAGGAATCAAGCTCTTGGATCTTCGAACGGGATTTCTCCAACTCGACCTGAGAGGCCGCCAAGGCATCCTTGGCCACTTGCAGGGTAGCCTGATGCTCGTCCCTCATGTCCCCGAGCTGAGTTTTGGTCCTGACGATGCTCCGGTGAAGGGCGACAACGCTCTGCAAAGACGGAAAGACAATTGCCTTAGGAAAAAGCAGGGCAAAGAATAACAAAGTAAAAAAAAAAAAAAAACCACAAAAGTTAAGGTTGGCTTACCGTCATGGCCATGCCTAGTGAAGACTCCAGCACACCCACCGAGCTCATTGTCTCGATGGCCCGGAGCTCCTTCTCGGTGAACTTGTATATATGGCTAACGGCGTAGTTCGCCGACTCATACACCATTCCTCGAAAGGCCTCGGGGATCTTCTCCAGGTCCTGGGGATTGACTGGTATGCGCACATTGGAGGATACGATGGCCGACGTCCCAACCTCCGTTACTGCGTCCCGGGAGGCGAGTGGAGCTCGCGGAGCCGGTTGAGGCATATTGCTTCCCCCTGCAGCAGGAGGAACCGCTCCCGCAACCTGTGAAGCTAGGGCTTGATCGTTCTCCTTTGCAAGAGACTTGGTGGGGGTCTCGGCGGCGTTCTTGGACGTCCGGAGCCTTTTCATTCTTGGCCCAGCTGAGGGGTTCCCCCTGAAGACCGCACCTCGTAGGCTCTCCTCGGGCTGAGACATCTCGTCTGTCAAAACAAAAGCATGGTTAGTAAGAGTTAGCAACCATATAGATACAAAAACTAAGAGGTAAAAAGTATATGACTACTAAGGGAATCCTACCCCCCGAGCTCGGGGAAGAATCTAAGTCGATTACTTCCTGAGCTGGCGCAAGTTCTGGGCACGAGTCTGACTCGGGGCTAGATTCGTCTACATACTACCTAAGCCCCGGAGCTACGTCACCCCTCCGGAGTGATGGCCATGTTTGAAGGTTGGTCGCATACTCCTCGAATAGGATCGACCTAAAGGCTAGGGTGTTATCTACTACTACGGTACCCCTAGGTCGGCTATCTTGGTAATCCAGCACAAGCCGGTCGACGCAATGGAGCAGGGTCGTGTTCAGGTCTGGATCCCTTCGGTGACGATGGACGATCTGCCTAGGATTGAACCTAGCCAGTTGGGGGTCTACTGTGGCCCTATCTAGACTCCTAAACAAGTAAGGGTTACCTTGGCCAGAAGGACCCGCGACTGCTCCGGATTGGATCCTCTCCTCGCCCGTCACCGGGATGACCTCCAAGGCCCGCTTCCTATTCCTCACGAGCGGGAACTCCGTCGCCCTCGTCCTCCTCATCTTCGTCTTCCGCGACCTCCTCCACGACGATGGGTCTGGTGTCGCGAGCTGGGGGAAGCCCCCGGAGCCTCCTGAGGTTTAAAGTCTGATTCAGGAAAATCAGCTTGCAGGCTATCATCGTCTCGTCTGTTACGAGCACGCGATAATCCTTCTCGCTGGGGGGCAAGCTGCCAGCGTCTCGTATTGGGCCCCGAGGGTCACAGATTTCTCTGTCCTCGCGAAGATGGCTGCAGAAATAGCCTAAGTCAGAAAGGGGTACGGGAGGAGTTAAAACGACACTTAACTTACGAGCTAAGGAGAAAAGATACTTACGAGGACGATTGAAGTAGTGGAGCTCGCAATTCCTGAACCCTGTCGACATGAAGAATTGATCCTTGAAGTCGTTGGGGTGGCTGGGCAGCTCAATGACCGCAACCGTATTGGGGAATCGGGTTAAGTAGTAAAACCCGTCGCCTCGCCCTCGCTGGTCCGAGCGAGCTTTGAGGCAGAAAAAATATAAAATGTCCGCAGGAGTGGGGACCTCCCACTCGTGCTTCTGAAACAAATACTTCAACCCTGCCAGCAAGCGGTAGGAGTTGGGCGGGAGCTGAACGGTGCCAACCTCACATAATTAAGGAAATCAGCAAAATACTGATCCAGTTGGAGGAAGGCCCCCGCCTTAAAATGTTCGCCGCTCCAGGCCGCGAACGATTCGTCGAGCGGCGCACAGCTCCGCTCGCCATTTGCAGCAGGTCGGGCCACCACAGACGCCTTCCCCAGCGCAATGTTGTGGGAAAGGAAGATCTTGTTGATCTTCACCTGGTCGGTCATTTTTGAGACGATCCTCTCCACCTCAAAAAATGCATCAGGAGACACCTCGAGCTCCTTCTCCACTGCCGGCCCAAAGCGGGGGATCGGGGAGTCCAGCATCACCGCTTTGCCTTTGTCCTGCTGGGAGGCCGAGCTTCCGACGGTCTTCTGTGGGGCATTCCTTTTTGGTGCCATATGGTCGCCTAACGAACAAAAGAAAACATTTCAGAAAAGGCGACCCAAGCGTGAGGGAAAAATCAAATGTTACTTGTACGAGCTGAGGTAAGCCCAGCCCGTGGAGAGTGAGACCACGCGGTTCTATGAACACGCGCCTATGCTCCCAACAGATCCCCGATTACTCGGAATTCATGTGTCAGGAGGGTCAGGATAGAATTTTCCTTGGGGGGAAAGTTTCAGTAGGCAAAAATTGCAAAACCGCCTGTGAGGCGTGTTCCTTATGCTACCCGGTTTTGCACTCCAAAGTTCCAAAACTCCTACCCAGAAATTTTCCCCAGAAAAAGCATCCTGAGAACCACACTCTTAAGTGATTTCCTACAGAAAAGATACCCTAACCTAAAAGGGCTTTCACCCTCCGTATCCACAAAACCCAGTAAACCCTTGCATGCGGCTACAGTAAAAATTTTACCTAAGCTACAGTGACATATATTTTCAAAACATACATGGTCAGGAAACTTACAGTGTTTGGCTGGAAGGTGGGTGAAGGTGTCGCCTTGGTGAAAGCTGCGTCGGTGTGTTGGCTTCCAAAGCTTTGAAGAAATCCGTGCATCTGAGCTTCTTGAACGCTGAAAGTAGTAGCCACAAAGAAGAGGGTTTGTTCTTGTGAAATGAAGAGAGAAGGAGGAGAGAAGTTTGGAAAAATTTCGAATGAAAGGGTGGCCCATGCGTAGGGTGGCCACCCCCTTTATATACGTGAAGGATCACGTGTAGATGGCCGTTGGATGACCCTGGTGAGGGATCCAAGGCCCTCCACTTGAAATACGAAACAACGGCTGGGCATAGGCTAAGCCATTAAATGCGGTTCTCGTAAGACGTACCGTCACCAACCACGATGTTCCACGTATCAGGCGCCTGCGTAAGAGGTGGAATGTGAAGGGTTCATGGGGAAGCCTAAAAGCCCCTACTATGGTCCAATACGACGTGGCGTACCACGAGCAGAAGCTTGGGGGGCAGATGTACGCCCTGGATTTCCCACGGGCTGATTAGCAAGCCGAGCTGCGGCCTAACCATGATTACCTCATGAACAACCCCAACACCGAAGCTTCTGTCTCGAGGTCGTACCTCCTTAGCTCGGGAAGACCCCAAGGGCTCGCCAAGATTGCCCAAGGCTGGGGGAAGGACTCTGAAGGCCGAAGGTCGAGTCAAGTATGCAGCTCGTGGTACGAGCTAGATAGGGAGGCTATGACCCTTTGTAAAGTCTACACACGCAAGGTAAACATGCATATATCAGACATCACGTGTCTGATATCCCCTGACTTCTCGGGCACGCAGCAGGAACATGCGTATTCAGACACCCACGACTGGGTTGGGCCGTGCGGCCCATTATCTCCTTACCTACTGATTTGACCACACTTATGTGTCAGGTTTAGGAATTAATCATGAATGTCATAGAGTTTATACGATAGGTAAGAGGGTCACGGGATGACCTTCTTACCAACTCCCAGGTGCCTTCTCCTATAAATATGGAGACCCTGGGAGTAAATAGAGGTTGGACTATCAATTGTAAAAAAGGCCCTGTAATTAAATACCCAGTATAGAGCAATAATACTGACTAGTGGAGTAGAAGGATTTTAAACTTTGAACCACTTAAAAACCGTGTCTCGAGTCACCTTTCCATTTGCTAAGATCATATATCTTTTTCGGTTCATTATTAGCACTAATCTCTTTCTCTTCTTCTTTTAATTACCTATTGGCGAAGAACCGCGTCAACAAGCAGCAAGTGCCTGCAGTGGCTAGTGTATCAGAGGCACCCCCTGTGTTGGTGCCAGCAGCAGAGCAGCTGCCTGAGGTTGGAAATAAATGGGAGCCTCTCTATGAAAGGTTCAGGAAGCAGCAACCTCCAGTATTTGAGGGCAGTGCAGATCTTGCCAAGGCGGAACAATGAATGAGAATGATTACCACTATCCTTGATTTTATGAGAGTATCCGGTAATGAGAGGGTGGCTTGTGCCACTTATATGTTTCGGGAGGATGCCCGAATTTGGTGGGAAGTGATTACCTAGACCAAGAATGTTAATGCCCTGAGTTGGGAAGACTTTCAGACTCTGTTCAATGAGAAATATTACAATGATTCCATCAGGGCGGCTAAAGCTGAGGAATTCATTAGGCTACTTCAGGGGAATTTATCAGTCACTGAGTATGCCTTAAAGTTTGATCATTTGGCGAAATTTTCCATGGAGCTGGTGCCCACTGATGGGACCAGGAGAGACAGATTTCTTTAGGGGCTACAACCCAGATTAGCCCGTGATGTATGTATCACCACTGTGGCTGGAGTTACTACCTATGCACAGGTGCTTGAGAAGGCACTCACAACTTAGAGTGTAGAAAATAGGATCTAGCATGACAGTGCAGCCAGAAAGGATTTCAGGAGGACAGGTTCTCCATTTGTGGATTTTGGTAGGGGTATAGGCCCCATTGAGCAGAAGAGGAAGGTTCCTGACACCTTCCCAGTTCCAGGTCCTGATAGGCGGCCCCGTGGTATTTCAATGGGTCGTCCAGGTGGTAGTGAAGCCTGGAAGTCTTATTCTGAATGCCCTAGATGCAAGAGGCATCATTTGGGAGAGTGTAGGGAAAGGGCCTGCTTCTCATGTGGAGCAGTGGGTCATCTTAAAAAGTATTTCTCTAAGATCAGAAAAGAAGAAGCCAAAAAAGCGGATAGCTCGACCCCAGCTCGAGTGTTCGCATTGACTCAAGCAGAAGCTGAGGCTTCTCCCTCAGTTGTCACAGGTCAGCTTCTTAGTGCTGGAACCCCTTATAATGTATTGATTGATTCTGGTGCTACACATTCTTTTGTTGCTAGTAGTATTATTGATAGACTGTATAGACCCTATGATTTTTATGTTGTGGGGTTTGGAACTCTGTTACCCACTGGTGAGCTAGTGGTATCCAGGAGATGGGTCAGATCTTTGCCAGTGACAGTGGAGGGCAGAGAATTGTCAGTGGATTTGATAGAGTTAGTTATGACTGACTTCGACATGATATTGGGTATGGATTGGTTGGCAAAGTATGGGGCAACCATTGATTGTAGAAGGAAGATGGTCACCTTTGAGCCTGAAGGTGAGGATCCTTTTGTGTTTGTTGGTATTGTGCATGGACCTCGCATTCCTATGATTTCTGTATTGAGAGCTAGGGATCTATTGCAAGGAGGTTGTGTTGGATTCTTGGCCAGTGTGGTTGATACCACTTAGATCATGCCAGTAAGACCAGAAGATACTAGACTAGTTTGTGAATTCCTGGATGTATTTCCAGAAGATTTGCCAGGGTTGCCACCACACAGAGAAATTGAGTTCGTGATAGAACTGGCACCAGGGACGGAGCCAGTGTCTAGAGCACCTTACAGAATGGCCCCAGCTGAGTTGAAAGAGTTAAAGGTACAGTTACAAGAACTGTTAGTTTTGGGTTTTATCAAACCTAGTTTCTCACCTTGGGGTGCGCCAGTTCTGTTTGTAAAGAAGAAGGATGGTTCTCTGAGAATGTGCATTGATTACAGAGAACTGAATAAGCTAACAATTAAGAACAAGTATCCTTTGCCAAGGATAGATGATCGGTTTGATCAGTTGCAAGGTAAAAATGTATTCTCAAAGATCGACCTTCATTCTGGTTATCATCAGTTGAGGGTCAAGGATGGAGATATACTGAAGACTGCTTTTCATACCAAGTATGGGTATTATGAGTTCCTAGTTATGTCTTTTGGATTGACTAATGCCCCTGCCGCTTTTATGGATCCGATGAACAGAGTGTTCAAGGATTATCTGGACTAGTTTGTGATCGTCTTCATCGATGATATTCTGGTATATTCTCAGTCTAAGTCAAAGCATGAGCAACATCTGAGGTTGGTTCTACAGAGACTGAGGGAACACAGATTGTTTGCTAAATTCAAGAAATGTGATTTCTAGTTATCTCAGGTATCATTTCTTGTGCACATTGTCAGTAAGGAGGGGATTAAGGTAGATCCAGCAAAGATTGAAGCGGTCAGAGATTGGCCAAGGCCAAAGAATGCTTCTGAGGTTAGAAGTTTCCTGATTGGCAGGTTACTATAGACATTTTGTGGAAGGGTTCTCAAAGATAGCTAGTGCATTGACGGAACTGACACACAAGAGCCAGAAATTTGTGTGGTCAGGTAAATGTGAGAACAGCTTCAAGCAACTGAAGCAGAGATTGATTCTGAGTCTTTCGACAGATCAAGAGAAGTTTGTGATTTACTGCGATGCTTCTCATCAAGGTTTGGGCTGTGTTCTGATGCAGTCAGAGAAGGTAATTGCTTATGCTTCTCGTCAGTTGAAGGAGTATGAAAAGAGATATCCCACTGATGATCTGGAGTTGGCGGTGGTGGTCTTTGCTTTAAAGATATGGAGGCATTATCTCTATGGAGAGAAGTGTGAGATTTATACAGACCACAAGAGCCTGAAATACTTCTTCACCTAGAAAGATCTTAATATGAGGCAAAGGCGTTAACTGGAGTTAGTAAAAGATTATGACTGTGAGATTTTGTATCATCCAAGAAAGGCCAACGTGGTAGCTGATGCTTTAAGCCAGAAGGGTCCGGGACAGATTTATGGTATGAGGCTGATAGATAGAGAGTTAGCAGATGATATGACCAGAGCTGGTATAAAGTTGCTAGTGGGCCAATTGGCTAATATTTCGCTACAGTCTATGCTGCTGGAGAGAATCAAGGAGGGTCAGTTGAGTGATCCACAACTGATCAAGATCAGAGAGGATGTTTTGGCTGGAGCATCCAGAGATTATACAGTGTCTGAGATAGGGTTATTGCGATACAAGGGGCGGATATGTGTTCCGCTGGACACTGCTTTGAGGCGAGAGATTCTGGATGAATCTCATACTACACCTTACTCTTTGCATCCAGGCACCACGAAGATGTATCAGGATTTGAGATCATTATATTGGATGAAGAGGGATGTAGTAGAGTATGTGGCTAAGTTCTTGACATGTCAACAGGTCAAGGCTGAGCATCAGAGACCGGCAGGGTTATTGCAGCCTCTGGATATCCCAGAGTGGAAGTGGGAAGACATCACGATGGATTTCGTGGTGGGCTTACCCAGGACTGTTGGTCAGCATGATTCTATTTGGGTGATAGTGGATCGTTACACCAAGTGAGCTCACTTCTTGCCAGTGAGGACTACATATACAGTTGATCAGTATGTAGATCTCTATGTGAGAGAGGTCATGCGCCTCCATGGTGCGCCTAGGTCGATCGTGTCAGATCAGGACCCTACTTTTACTTCCAAGCTCTGGGGGAGTTTGCAGAAGGCCATGGGACACAATTGAAGTTCAGTACTGCTTATCATCCTCAGACAGATGGGAAATCTAAGAGGACGATCCAGATATTGGAAGACATGTTGTGGGCATGTGTGCTGGACTTTGGTGGATCTTGGAGTAAGTATCTGCCTTTGATAGAGTTCTCCTACAACAACAGTTATCAGTCTACCATTGGAGTTGCACCTTATGAGATGTTGTATGGTAGGAAGTGCAGATCTCCCATTCAGTGGGATGAGACAGGTGAAAGGAGATACTTAGGTCCTGAGGCAGTTCAGAGGACCAATGAGGCCATTGAGAAGATTAGAGCTCGGATGCTTGCTTCTCAAAGTAGGCAGAAAAGTTATGCAGATCCCAAGCATAGGAATGTGTAGTTCCAAGTGGGAGACTATGTCTTCCTTAGAGTCTCGCCATGGAAAGGGGTGAGAAGGTTTGGGAAGAAAAGCAAGATGAGTCCTAGATTTGTGGGTCCATTTGAGATCCTGGAGAGGGTTGGTCAAGTGGCTTACAGATTGGCTTTGCCTCCAGCGTTGTCAGCCGTGCATAATGTATTTCATGTTTCAGCTCTTTGGAGGTATGTGTCTGATGTGAATCATATTTTGAGCTATGAAGATCTGGAGCTTGAGCCAAATCTCTCCTTTGAGGAGCAGCCAGTCCAGATTCTTGACAGAAAAGATAAGGTCATCAGGAATAAGACGATACCTTTGGTTAAGGTATTGTGGAGGAACAGCAAGGTTGAGGAAGAGACCTGAGAGATGGAGTCAGATATGCAAAGTCAGTATCCCAAGCTGTTCAGGTAAATTTTGAGGATGAAATTTCTGTAAGGAGGGGATAGTTGTAATGCCCCGAATTATCTGATGTGGCTTAATGGCGGGATTAGTAGGCCGGGAGGGCCATACTTGCTTAATTATGCCATTAATTGATAATATGCATGTTTATGTGAAATATATTATAATATGATGTTATATGCATGCATGTGGGTCCACCTTTCATTACAGGAATATTTTGGTAATTTGGCACGTTGAGGGCATAATTGTATATTTGTATGCATGTCGGTGATATATTGTTGAGACCACATTATAATGTGGGTTTGTTCGAGCTATTCGGCATGAGACGATCTTGGAATATTAATTAGCGGTCTATTCATAACAGGTTTAAGTTCGGGGCTTGGGATGAGTCTCAGGGTGATTTTAAGGATTAGAGTGTTACCGAGAATTAATGGGTAATGGGATATAAATTATTTGTGTTTGATATTATTGAGAATAGCAGGAATTGGAGAGCGTTAATTATGATTGACGAGATAGGTGGGAAATACTAATTTTTCCCTTGGGAGTCTTTAGAAACCTTTATTAAACCTAGGGGTATTTTGGTCTTTTCACCCCTAGGATAGATAGAAGCCATTTTAGGCTGGGAAAAAGAGGGAAAATAGAGTATACTTGAAGCTTCTCCCATACCTTATTTTTCTTTCAGTTTCCTTTGAGATTTTTGAGCTATTCTTGAGGATTCAAGCTTGGGAAGTAAGCCTTGGGAGTTTGGGAGAGTGTTCCTCCATTGAAGAGCATCATAAGCTGAGCTTTGGGTAAGTTTCTAGCCATTGAATTCTCTGGTTTGCCCTGTTCTGGTTCTAGTTTTCTGTTGTGATTTCTAGGTTGAATACTTGGTTTTGTTGGGAGTTTTGGCTAGGGTTCTTATGGTTGTGGTGTTTGGGGTATGTTAGGATGGGTTTTGGGTTCATTTGGCACCAAAAATGGGATTTCGAAGCATTGGAATTAAGTTACAATCGAAGGAGTTGAAGAAGGAGGTTTTAGAGGGTATCTGGTATGGAGGTAGCGCTACAGCACCCACCCTCGGGCCCTATAGCGATACACAGGATGCGTTTGGGCATTTTGGGGATTCTGAGAATAGCGCTGGGGCGCTAGGGAACAGTGCTATAGCGCTACTCTGTTCCTTCATAATCCCGTTTTGAGTGTTTTTAAATGTTTTTGGCTCGAGGTTTCAATCCTTAAGGCCCGGGATCGAATCTACTCTCTGTGTGGGCATGTTTCGGGGTCCCGAGGGTGGGGTTTAGGTTAAGACCCTTTTATTATGGATTCTCATTAATGGAGGTTATAATTTGTTGTGATTAGGTAACCGCCAAGGAACCAAAATATTGATTGTTCTCAGGAGTCGTTCTTATTATATTTTTCGCTCGAACCTGAGGTAAGAGAACTGCACCCTATGTATATGACATGCATGATTATTGTTGAGGCATGTTGGTTGATAAATGTGGACATTTATTGCATATTAATTGCTAGCAAATATTGTTTACTTGTATATGGCACTGACTAGTCAGGGACACTGACCTAAGAGTCAGAAAAAGCATAAGCGTCCTGAACGTAGGGCCGAGTGAAGATTAGATCTAATCGATATCAGCGTTGAATGACTCTATGGCATTATTGCTGGACCGACCCTAAGGTTGATGAATCTTATAAGCGCTTGGCTAGTCTAAGACTAGTTACTAATAGCCAGGGCCTAAGGCCTAGGTGACTGCTTGTCACATGGCTAGGGAACAGAGTTCCATAGTTATGACTCTAGAGTCATGAGGAAGGTTATGTTAGTGACTAGTCATCATGCACCTACCTTGTTTAAGCTAGTGAAAGGTTCACTTATCTGTTAAGCCCCGGTGACCCTATCGTCACATGGCTAAAGGGAGCTGTCACCATCCGAGTGACTTTTGTGACTGTCAATTAACTGTTTGGACTGATAGTCCTGAATAATTATTATGATCATTGTTGATATTATATCATGCTATATTGTGTTTTCTTGCTGGGCCTTGGCTCATGGGTGCTATGTGGTGTAAGTAAAGGGAAAGAAAAGCTCACTCAGCCTTGAGTGGAGAGCTTAGGTGGTGATGTGTACATATGCGGTCGCTTGACCACCACGGCCAATGAGTTCTCAGAGGAACTAGGGGGTTTACCCTATTTTTGCCGCTTAGGTCGGCGGGTTTGTAAATTTGAAATAGTAATGACCATTTTGAGTTGTAAATAACTTGTAAATGTTTTTATGGGCCCATGAATAGTTTTATGTATTAAATAAAATATATCCTTTCCTTTTGTTGGTTTTCCACCTTAGCCTGTTAATAAAACTTAGAGCACGTTTTTAACCAAAGGACTCGGGTAGCGGGTCAAATTTCCGGTTCATCGATCACCATAACTGTTCTAGGGTAACCAGGGCGTTGCAATAGATGATAATTTGTTTGTAAAAATAAAGAAAGCACAAAAATGATGGAAAATCTTACAAGAAATACTATGAAAAATCTAGAGTTTTTTTCATCAAACACTTTTTTTTTAAAAATGTTCTTGTGGGTTTTGAATAAACAAGTTTTTCAAGAGAAATACGATTTAGTCTTCTTTTGGAATTTCAAATCCTACATAAAAAAAAATAAGTTGGAATTTTTTTGAAAAAAAAATCTCTAGTAGTCAATATCGAAATATGAAATTAGAAAAATAGATAATAATTTATTTGTAAAAATAAAGAAAGCACAAAAATGATTGAAAATCTTACAAGAAATACTATGAATAATCTAGACTTTTTCATCAAACACTTTTAAAAAAATTGTTCTTGTGGGTTTTCACTAAACAAGTTTTTCAAGAGAAATAAGACTTACTCATCTATGTGAATTTCAAATCCCACATAAAAAAAAAAAAGTTGGAATTTTTTTGAAAAAAATAGAAACTCTACTAGTGATTTTCGAAAATGGCATAAATTTGGAATCTTACTTGAAAACACTTTAAAAAATTGGAGCTTTTTCAATAAACAAGTTTTTTAAGATGAGTAAATTTTTGTATAGAAATATATATAATATATATAAATTTCGAAATAGGCACCATTAATTGTATTTAGGAAGATAGGTGTTGTTATCCAATGAATTAGCATTTGTGACGTGGCGAATAATCTCTTGACACGTGGCTGACACCTGGAGCGTCTGCTAGAGTATCGACCAGGAGACACACCAGAAGCAGGACAGACCTGTCTTTACCACGACCAGACTGGTCGGTGGTTCAGCTGGCAAAACAACATTTATGGAAAGATCTTATGTATCCCGAATTTATTTCATGCAATCTTCTGAATATCCCATGATTTAGGGGATAATATCTGTAACAATATTGGGCAACCCTCCATGAGCCTATAAAAAGCAAGAGATGGCTCATGGGAAGGGACTTTTGGGCCCAGAAATCATAGAGATTATCGAAATTATCTGAGTAAAACTTGTATTGTTTATGAGGAGTGTTGAAACTCATTGAACCCAAGTTCTTTGATCACACTTTTGGTCCCATATCAATATCATTCTAAGTGGACGTAGGTCATTACCAGATCCTGGGGCCGAACCACTATAAAATACTGTGTTTTCTTTACTTTTGTCATTACGTTATTATCTATACATATTCGTCTATATCATTCATATTTTGACTCCGTGTCAGTTGGCTAAATCGTGGGTCAACATTCTGGTGCTTTCATTGAGAGGACGATTCATCATTGTTGATAAAACTAATGGCGAAAGCAGGGAAGAAAGCTGCTCAGACTGCCGCCGCTGCACCGTCGAATCCGCCACCTCCTCCTCCACCTACAAGCATGGCGGAAGATGAGCCGCAGCTAGATTTTGAAGAGGAGGAAATGGACGATGCGACTTTGAGGAGCACCTTGGGCACGTTGCAGGAAGAGTTGGCTAGTCTGAGAGCCAATCAAGAGACTGCCGCAAAAGCTATGGCAAGGAAGCAGCAGGAACTTGATCGTCAGCGGGCGGAGTTAAGCGAGAGACAAGCGGAGGTGGATCGCCGCCAGACCGAGGCCATGGTTGCCCTTGAAGCGGCCTTGCTGTTGGCCAGAAATCAGGCTGCGCCTGCCTCGCAGCCTAATCAACCTGAAAATGGGCCACCCCAGGGAGGTCCCAATCCTAGCCCACCGGTCCATCCTTCAAGTCCGCAGAGGCCTGAACAGCCCCAGATGCCCCATGACGACGTCCCACTGGACCCTGAGGCAGATCCACCATCTCACGCTGCTCGAGGTAATCCCCCGCAGCAGAGGCAGAATAGGGCCGAGCGACAGCCTCGTAGTCCTAGACGCCGCGAGAATGATGGGCCATACCAAGCGAACAGGGGTCACTACCCTCCTGGTAACAGGAGAGACTCGGAGTTAGGCTCTGCGGTCCGTGGATCCCAACGGCATGATAATGCACGGGGACATCGCGACCAGCGCAGGCCACCCTCTAACGCTCGGGGTGTTTCTGCCAAAGACGGAAATAGAGGGAACAACCAGTCTTACCACAGCCAGTCGAAGTTCAAAGATGGCCACGGCTACAACGAGGCTGACTCAGGGAAGAACAATGCTGATGGGAGGAACGGAAATAGAGGTAAGAGCAGGAGCCAAATACCTCAAGATGATCAACCAAATAGACAAGATGCTGGGGGCAACCCAGGCAAAATAATGTCTTCAACCGGCTCGGAGGTAGCGAGCAACGGAGAAGAGAGGAAGATCTAAGAGCATACTCAATGATCGTCGAGAGAAGCATGGTGAGAACATCCCCCCAGCAGCAGAGACCGTAGCTATTCCTACTGCGTTGCAAGCCCAGATAGACACACTAAATCAGGCTGTGCAACAGCTGGTCGGAGGAAGGACCTCTTATATCGATCACGATAGAAGAAAAGGCACTCCATTTATCCAAAGAATAGCCAACGCAGAAACTCCCGGCAAGTTCAAGATGCCTACGCTCCCAAACTTTGATGGATACGGGGATCCCGTCTCGCATGTGAATAAGTTTGAAATCCAGATGGACATTCAGAAGGTGTCCAAAGACGCTCGGTGCAGAATCTTTCCTGCAACACTTTCTGAAGCCGCGCAGGAATGGTTCTTTAAGTTCCCACCTGCCAGCATAGTTTCCTGGGAAATGTTCGTAAGGGAGTTCTACGGACAGTTCTACGCAGGTCGTGTCCACCCGACTGAAGCAAACCAACTGGTCGAGATCCGCCAGCAAGATGGAGAATCACTAAAAGATTACATCCAGCACTTTATGTGAGCGGCAGCCGGAGCAAAGACAGTCAGGGACGAAGGAAAAATGATGGCTATAACTGCGGGAGTGAGGCGTCGTTCGCCCCTGTGGAAAAGTCTTCGAAAGGATGGGGTCAGAACCACCCAGGAGTTCTTAGATCGAGCTGATCGGTATATCAAGCTCGAAGAAGCCATTGCCGATGATGGAAAACCCTCGAACAAGGGTAAGAAGGCTGCCGAACCCGCCAAAGCCGCCAATGGCACCAAACCAAATGGCAACGGCAAGGGCAACGGAAACGGCAACGGTAATGGCAAGAATGGTGGGAAACGGCCACACAATGAGCCTTCCACCTCTGACAATAAACGAGCCAAGGGTAATCGTTATGAACCTAGGTTCACTAACTACACTGCCCTCGTTGAGTCTCGAGGAGAGGTTTACCAGGCCACAAGCTCTAGTGTGCCCTACAAGAAACCTAGGCCCATTCGAAAAGACATTTCAAAAAGGGACACTACCAAATTCTGTCGTTACCATAACGACTACGGACATGACACCAATGAATGCAACCAGCTAAAAGATGAAATTGAGTTCCTCATTAGACAAGGACACTTGAGAAGGTACGTACAGGCCTCGGGAACTTCCCAACGAGAAGCTCCAGGTGGCAACGAGCAGACGTCCGCACGCCAACGCTTGCCACCATTACAGCCTGCCCCGTAGCCGGAACACTTTTAACCATCTGTGGAGGCCCGCACCTCGCAGGAAATAGCGGAAAGGCTAGAGAACGATATGCTCGAACTCTACGCCATGACCAGGACATCGAGATGATGACTGTGGAGGACCGAGCGCCGAAAAAGGCCCGCTCAGAGGAATGCGGGATAACCTTCTCTGAGGGTGATGCCCAACACGTCCGGTTCCCACATTCCGATCCGCTGGTCGTGGACATCCAAATGGCCAATATGATGGTAAAAAGAGTACTGGTCGATACAGGAAGTTCAGTGAACATCCTGTATAAATCAACGCTGGAACGCATGAAGCTGTCCGTGAAGGACTTGGAGCCCTGCAATCAAACCATATACGGCTTCTCTGGAGAAGGACTCGCACCAGCCGGAATGATCAAACTCCCAGTGACAACGGGTACAGCGCTTGCCTCAAGGACATTACTCGCCACTTTTGTAGTGGTCGATTGTCCTTCAGCGTATAACGCAGTTATTGGGCGACCCATACTGGTTGAACTGAGGGCCATCATCTCCATGTGGCATCTAGCCATGAAATTCCCAACGGACACAGGGGTAGGATGCGTTTTGGGAAACCAAAGGGAAGCCAGGGAGTGCTATAAAGCCTCAATCACAAAGGCAAAAAGTGGAGCATCGAGGAGCGCTACCCCAGAACGATTGCAGATGACGGAAAACAGACAAACCCAATCAGGTGGAAAAGTCACCAAATAGGGTGTTGCCCAAAGTGAGGATATAGATTTGGATCCTCGCTTTGGGGATTTTGAAGAAAATGTTGGACCCGTCGAGGACCTGGAGGAGGTCCAGCTCGATGAAAAAGACCCGACCCGAATCGTAAGGGTTGGGAAGAATTTAGAACCTACCGCAAAGCAAGCGCTGGTGGAATTCTTGCAAGAGAACCAGGAAGTTTTCGCCTGGTCACATAAAGACATGGTCGGAATAGATCCTGCAGTGATCAGCCATGTCCTGAACATAAACAAAGTCTTTCCACCGGTGCAACAGAAAAGAAGGCTGCTCGATAAAGACATATCAAGAGCCTTGAAAGAAGAAGTCGAAAGACTTAAAGAGAATGGGTTCATCAGGGTGGCATTTTATCCATCATGGGTCTCCAATCCGGTGCTGGTCCCCAAGCCTAACGGCAAATGGCGGACCTGTGTGGATTTTACAGACCTCAATAAAGCCTGCCCAAAAGACTGCTTCCCACTCCCGAGGATCGACCAGCTAGTCGATGCAACTGCTGGGCATGAGATCCTTTCGTTCATGGATGCGTATTCAGGCTACAATCAGATCAGCATGCATCCACCTGATGAGGATCATACCAGCTTTCGGACCGATACGGGCTTATATTGTTACAAGGTAATGCCTTTTGGACTAAAAAACGCAGGTGCGACTTACCAACGACTAGTCAACCACATGTTCAAGGAGCTGATCGGAGTAAGCATGGAGGTATATGTGGATGACATGCTGGTAAAGTCCAAGAAGGCTGAAGGACATGTGAGGGATTTGCGAAGTGCTTTGATGTGTTAAACAAGTACCATATGAAGTTGAATCCCCTCAAATGTTCCTTTGGAGTCGGGTCAGGAAAGTTTTTAGGGTTTATAGTGAATTCAAGGGGCATCGAGGCCAACCCCGACAAGATAAAAGCCCTGATCGATATGAAGTCGCCAGAAAAGATCAAGGATGTCCAAAGTCTGACCGAAAGGATAGCTGCCCTTAGTAGATTCATCTCAAAATCAACTGACAAGTGCGTTCCATTCTTTAATCTACTTAGGGGAAATAAGAAGTTTGAATGGACGGAAGACTGCGAGCAAGCATTCCAGACAATAAAGGCTCATATGTCGCAACCTCCCATCCTATCAAAACCAATCGAAGGAGAGACTTTGTATATTTATCTGGCGATTACCGAAGTTGCTGCTAGTGCGGTACTGATACGGGAAGAAGAAGGCGTGCAGAAAGCTGTTTACTACGTCAGCAAAAGGCTTATCGGTGCAGAATTAAAATATCCACCGATCGAAAGATTAGCATATTGCCTAATTCTAGCCTCCCGAAAGTTGCGACCGTACTTCCAAGCCCATCCTATCATGGTTCTGACCGACCAGCCCCTTCGGCAGGTCCTCCAAAAACCTGAAGCGGCTGGACGACTGTTAAAATGGGCGGTCGAATTGGGACAGTTCGACGTAACTTATTCACCGCGAGCAGCAATAAAAGGGAAAGCCTTAGCCGATTTTATTGCGGAGTTCACCGAACTCCCCAGCAACGAGTTGTGCGAACAGCCTGAGGCGCCCATGCCTCAAGACAAGACTCCTTCGTGGAAGCTATTCACAGATGGATCATCTAATGAATCTCACGCTGGAGCGGGAGTGATATTGATAACGCCCGACGGGCATCGATTTCACTGCGCAATCAGGTTTGACTTCGCAGCGTCAAACAATGAAGCGGAATACGAAGCACTCCTCGCTGGACTGAGAATGGCCAGGGAAATGAATATAAAAGCGCTCAATATTTACAGTGACTCCCAGCTGGTCGTGAATCAAGTCCTGGGAGAATATCAAGCGCGAGGGCTAAAAATGATGGCCTACCTTAACTAAACAAAAGATTTTCTAGCGCAGTTTACAAAATACACCCTCCAGCAGATTCCGCGAGACCAAAATTCGAATGCAGACGCCTTGGCCAAACTTGCAAGTGCTAAAGATGCTGACACCTTGAACATAGTCCCAGTAGAGAGATTAAGTGAACCAAGCATCGATGCGGCCGAAGCCAGCATGGAAATTCGAATAGAAGATACATGGATGGCGCCTTACCTGGAGTATCTGACAAATGGGACATTGCCAGTAGATAGAAACAAGGCCAGAACTCTGTAAAGAAAAGCTGCTAGGTACATACTGCTCGACGGTGTTATGTACCGAAGAGGATACTCAATGCCACTGCTCAGGTGTATCACGTCAGAAAAAGCTAAGGAACTCATGAAAGAAGTGCATGAAGGCTTCTGCGGAGATCACGCTGGGGGGCAAAGTTTGGCGAAAAAAATTCTCCGACAGGGCTATTTTTGGCCAACGATGAACGAGGATTCAATGGAGTACGTACGAAGGTGTGACAAATGTCAGAGGTTCTCCAAAATCCCACGAGCAGCTCCAAACGAGCTAAAGCAGATGCAGAGCCCGTGGCCTTTCGCAATATGGGGAATAGACTTAATTAGATCCCTGCCAACAGGAAAAGGAGGAGTAAAGTACGCAGTTGTGGCAGTTGATTACTTCACAAAATGGGTCGAAGCCGAACCACTCGCAACCATCACAACCAAGAAAGTTCTCGACTTTGTCATCAAGAACATTGTGTGCCAGTATGGTTTGCCCAGAAAAATAGTATCAGACAACGGAACCCAATTTGACAGCGACCTATTCACCGATTTCTGCGAAAGGCATGGGGTAATTAAGAGCTTTTCTTCAGTCGCACACCCCCAAGCGAATGGGCAAGTCAAAGCTGTAAACAAAACCCTCAAGGACACCCTGAAGAAAAGACTTGAAGAAGCGAAAGGAGCATGGCCAGAACAACTACCGGAAGTCCTCTGGTCGTATAGAACATCTCATCGAACAGCCACAGGGCGTACCCCATTTTCCTTAGCTTATGGGTATGAGGCCATGTTACCCGTCGAGATAAATCCCCCCTCACATCGGCGTTTAACGTACGATCAAGAGCAAAACAGCCAGCTAATGCTGGAGTCCTTAGACTCAATTGATGAGATACGAGAAAATTCTCAACTCCGAGTGGCTGCTTATCAGCAAAAAGTCGCCCGGTACTTTAACTCCAAAGTTAAAGAAAGAAGATTCAACGTCGGAGACTTGGTGTTACGACGAGTTTTCTTGAATACCCGCGACCCCACTGCTGGCGTGCTCGGACCTAACTGGGAAGGACCTTACCAGATTGAAGAAGTCCTTCACCCAGGCACCTACAAACTTGCACGCTTAAACGGAGATCTCGTTCCACGTTACTGGAATGGAGAACACCTGCGCAAATATTACCAATAAACAGCCCTTCTTAAAGGACTGGCTTGTTCAAATTCTTCTATTAATTTTTACAAGTTTTGCAAAGAGGGTTAGCCACGGTGTATGGCTAACTGCTCGTATATGTAATATTCTGTTTCAGAATCATTCGTAAAGACATGATTAGTCCATTTTTAATACGAAATTATAAGGGACTGTGCTCAGCCAGTCGTTCTTGCCAACCTTTGTGAATTTACATTTACAAATATTTGTTCACTACGTGTGTTGTTTTGCTGTATTACAAGTATCATTTTTCCGCACGAACAGGAATGTTCGAACAGGCCATGGTCAAGGCAAGTGACCAAGGACCTAAAGCTCCTCGATCACTTGGGGGGCATATAAGGCACATCGATAGCAAAGCATACTCTCAAGGTATGTAAACACATGAACAAAATGAGTGAAAGCATGCTTCAAGTACTTAGAGTATTTTTTCAAAATATATGTTTTGATAAATCATGACAAAGTACTATGCTAAGTTCGGTCATACGGACAAACGTTATAATAAGTAAAAATATTATAACACCAAGAGTTAAGCTTTTACACCGCAAGCATTGCTGCTTAGATGTAATTGTTCAAACAAAAAGATTTACTGCCCGTGCAGTAAAAGTTTAAAAAAAAAAAAAAACAAAATTATTGTCTTTACATTGCGACCCGTGGGTCGCATGTTCCAAAAGAAAGAAAGACAGTTAAATAAATTAAGGGGCATGGGGGGTAGGAGGATCCTGGGCAACAACCTGGTCAGTCTCTTCCTCGATGGTTTCTTCGTCCAAACCAACGACGCTTGGGGTTGCTGGAATCGCGGCTCTTGCCTCCTCTTCAGCCAGTTGAGCAGCGCACCGAGCCAACTCCGCAACTCTGACTTCCTCTGAAAGGTAGCTAAAGTCAGCACCCTGATTGTGTTTCCAGAAGTTATAGAAACATCGGAGTGTCGTCCTCTTGTACTTTTCCAGATTCTTGGAGTTCTCAAGCTCCGACTGCTGCACCTTGCCCTCGAGAGTGGCAATAGTCTCGTCTTTAGACTTGACTACCCCCTCCAGATGCTTGATCTCGCGGAGATGAGTTTTGTTGTACGACCAGTACTCTTCCCTCAGCTTAACCGCTGCATCTTTTGCAGCTTCAGCCGCAGACAGTTTGGTCACCGCTGCATCCCTCTCTCGGGCCACCGTCTCCAACTCCTTAGCATGTTTAGCCTCAGCAGCCGAAAGATCCTCAGCCGCCTTCACCTGATGTTTCTCGAGAACTTTAGCCTCAATCTGCTCAAAGTAGGCCTGGGCTCGGGTACGAGCAGTGATGGCAGAAAGTAAGGCCTGTAAACGAAAGAAAAATAAGTCAAGACTTATCACGAGAATTGAAAAAACAAAGACTCGAGGAGCAAAGAAATACTTACGCTGGAGATCTCGTTCAGAGTCCTGTTCAGGATCTGGTCGACTGGTAGCTCTACAGCTTGGATCATGGCAGCCCCAAAACGCTCACCTCTGCCAATGCGTTCAATTCGATCCTTAGCGGATCGAATGGTATGGCTCACGAGCCTGGCCTCATGAGCCTCTTCGCGAGAAAGATGCTCCCTAGCAGGCGCAGGTGGAGGGTTGGACCGAGCAGGGGTGTTTGCTGTTCAGAAGGAGCTGGAGGAGGGGTAGGAGTTCGCCCAGTTGGCACAGGACTTTGCACGGTTGGTGAGCCCTGAGGAAGTTCTTCTGGTCGACTCTTCTTGGCTGAAGGGCCTCGACTGGTTTCACCAGTTCGTTTCTTTGACCTCCGCTGAAGTTGAGGGACTTCCTCTTCCTCTTCGGCCTGGTACATGTCAAAGATGTTGGGAGTCGACATATCTGCATGAAAATAAACATAAGAGGTTAGTAAGGGAAGAAAAAGGTGAAAGTAAGACAACAGAAAGAAGATAATAAAGTGAATACCCGAGCTACAACTACTGGTCGCTATACTATTGACTCTATTAATCATATACTCATTTTCTGGCATGAAGAAGTTTGGCCCTAGATTTGGAGCATATGTAAAGTTGCCATCCCCGTCAAACATGTGACAGGGGATTGGCAGACCATTTAAAAGCGAAATAACGTTACCATTGTCATCAGAAGACTCTCCCAAGTCAACAACTGGTTCTTTGGCCTTTTCTTTCCCCTTGCCTTGGGGAGCAGAAGGCCTTTCTGCAGAAGGGCTGCCCGTGGGTTCCCTGATCGTAACTCCTGTTGGCCTCCTCCTTGGAGAGGGCACAGGAAGTTGCTGCTCGAGAACCCCCCCGGCACTGGGTTCGTCCGTTTCGGACCCTCTATTGTCATGGCGAGGAGCCAGAAGGCCAGATGACCTCAAATTCTTTTCTAGTGTCAAGGTCTTGACACATTTGGTTGCGGCGGACATCTTGGCCAGAGTATCAGACCTCGACACCATGTCTGGTGTTGGGGTCGGGCGCAACCAGGGGCCTGAAAAGCAGATCGAGTTTGAGAAATGACGATAGGAAATACTATATGATAAAGTATCGACCAGGGCAAAGACAAATTTGTACCTCCTCTCGCGAAAGCCAAGTTGTCACTGGATATATCCGGAGTAAAGAAGTACTCCTTGTTGTAATGTCCCACGTTTGATATGTGGGTGGTGCCACTCAAAAACGTCCGACCAGTTTCCTGATGGCAGAAGTGAAAAAAGCCCGTCCCGTTGTGTTGGGGATTGGACTTGAGGTCAAAAAGGTAGTTAACCTCATGAGGTGAAGGTTCTGGCCATTTGTTAAGTTTGTACAGGACGTAGAGTGCAGAAAACATCCTATATCCGTTAGGGGTTATTTGAAAGGGAGCGACGCCGAAATAATTGGCCACCCCCACAAAGAAAGGATGAAGAGGGAGATAAGCCCCCGCTTCAATGTGATACCGAGACCAGGCGCTGTTTGCTCCTCCTGGACGGTTAGCCCTCTGCTCCGCAGTAGGACGGGTAATGGTTACCCCCGTTAGGGGGTATTTTCTGAAGCAGTTCGCGACCATCCGAAGGGTCATCGAACTGGCTGGAGGAGTGTACCACTCGACATCAGGCGGATTGCGATGACGAGGACGAGCCCTGGTTTGGACATTGGGGTCAGGAACAAGATTCTCTCGACCGCTGGTCGAGGGAGCCCCCGCTTGCGAATCAGGCTGGGCAGATGAAGAAGGGTTACTTTCAGATTCGGGCCTTTTCTTGCCAGAAGATTTTGAACGGGCCATTGAAGGAGAAAGGTGCGGTCTGGATAAGGCTCGTGAGAAAGGTATCTGGTGGATGCGATCGGCTGGTCGTTCTTCTCCCTCGACCAGTTGGGCGAGGAGGTCGTCGTCGATGGGTCTCTCGCCTCCCCACAAATCTGGCATCAAAATCTGCAAACAGAAGAATGGGGAGGCGAGGTCAGAGGAATCTAGGAGATTCTTAAAGTAACGCTGGTCGAGTATAAAAGCTAAGCCTTTATATAGCAGCATTCTAACTAAGTCTCTCTGCGCAAACAGTTTAAAAAAACGGACCAAAAGGGTGAAAGTGAAAAGTTTTTCTGAAAAGCTTTTTCGACTCCCCTCACAACGGGAAGAAATTATTTCCAACTGGTTTAAAAAATCGAAATGCTACTTCGATCCTACGTCCTAAAAGGCACTAATCCTGGGTTTTAAACCTACTCAAAAGCCTACTTTGCCTACAAAAAACATCTTATATACAGGCGTTAACAAAAATCAGAAACCAAGAGATTCAAACAGTACACCGTTTAAAAGCATCCACCACGAAAGGTTAGAAGCATGGAGTTTCAGAGTAACTTACCAAGGAAAGTGGTCGTGAAGATGGAAGTGAGAGTTTCGGGAGTCAATGAGCCCACCGTCTGATCCTACAGCGCAAAGGAAGGTTCGCCGGAGAGAGTAAAGCTCTGGTTTTTAGGGTTTTTCGACAAAGAGATGACGTGCGTAAAAAGGAAAGAAGTGCCTCAAGTAACCTTATATAAGTTTGTCTTGGGTGTTCAAAAGGCGTGATCATTAGTTTTCCATTTTCGAAGTATGGGGAAGCGTAATGGCCGTCATAATTGTTTCTGGGAAACTGAAAAGCCTTGATTAGACAGGAGTGGTTTGCTTTTTTCAAGAACGCACGAAGGGCTCTGACACGTCAGGAGGGGTTACCGAAGGGTCGTTCGTTCAAAGTTTATTTACTGTTCGTGGTAAATAAACTTTGGGGGGCAAATGTTATCCAATGAATTAGCATTTGTGACGTGGCGAATAATCTCTTGACACGTGGCTGACACCTGGAGCGTCTGCTAGAGTATCGACCAGGAGACACACCAGAAGCAGGACAGACCTGTCTTTACCACGACCAGACTGGTCGGTGGTTCCGCTGGCAAAACAACATTTATGGAAAGATCTTATGTATCCCGAATTTATTTCATGCAATCTTCTGAATATCCCATGATTCAGGGGATAATATCTGTAACAATATTGGGCAACCCTCCATGAGCCTATAAAAAGCAAGAGATGGCTCATGGGAAGGGACTTTTGGGCCCAGAAATCATAGAGATTATAGAAATTATCTGAGTAAAACTTGTATTGTTTATGAGGAGTGTTGAAACTCATTGAACCCAAGTTCTTTGATCACACTTTTGGTCCCATATCAATATCATTCTAAGTGGACGTAGGTCATTACCAGATCCTGGGGCCGAACCACTATAAAATACTGTGTTTTCTTTACTTTTGTCATTACGTTATTATCTATACATATTCGTCTATATCATTCATATTTTGACTCCGTGTCAGTTGGCTAAATCGTGGGTCAACAGGTGTCATTTATGCATAAGGAATGAATCTGAAAAGAACATGGAATGAACAAGGAATGGAGATATGGAATCATGGAAAGAATCTTAAACAATGATTTTTTTTAATTATTAATTATGTTAAAAGGTGAACACTGTAATGTCCAAAAATTCATAATAAGGCTTAGTGCCTTGATTAGTGTGCGAGGAGGACATAATTGGATGTATTTGTGATTTTAATGAATATACATATGTGATTATGTTGAACTATGAGTTATATTATGATATGACTGTGTATTCATGTTAGAGTGTATTAAATGTGCTTGTGGACCCATTTTCGCTGGAAATGGCATTTTTATAATTTTGACCTATTGAGGGTATATCTGTAATAGATTTAATTGGGAATAATAAGTGAAATTTTAGGTTTAGTAGGATTTGGTGGCAATTTACTAAATTTCCCTTGGGTTAATATGCAATGGGAATAAAAGGGAGGAACAAATTGGTCATTTGACAATGTATTAGACAAAGAGAAACCTATACCTGAAGGTTTCTCTCAAATGTGTATAAGTTGCCTCTTATCTTTGGTGGTGACCCTTGAACACTAAGTTGCATTGAAGAAATAAATTCTTAGAGAAATAAATAACACAGCTATCACACTTATTCCCAAACATATCTGCCCAGATTCAGTGTGTGATTTCAGACCTATATCCTGCTGTAATGTCATATACAAAGCTGCATCTAAGTTGATTTGTTCAAGGATAAGGAAGGTGCTACCTGAATTAATTGCAGACAACCAAGGGGGTTTTGTTCATGGTAGGTATATAGCATACAACATTATGATATGTCAAGACCTAGTTCGGCACTATGGGAGGAAAAACAGTAAATCAAGTTGCTTGATTAAGTTGGACTTGAGGAAAGCATATGACACCATCGAATGGGAGTTTCTTGAAGAAATGCTCACTAGTTTTCGATTTCCAAAGAAGTTGATTCAACTCATCATGATGTGTGTGAGTACTGCCAGATTTTCCTTGATGATTAATGGTTCATTAAATGGGCATTTTGAGGCTAAATGAGGTTTGAGGCAAGGAGACCCAATGTCCCCCTTACTTTTTGTACTTGGTATGGAATACTTATCTAGGATCATGCTTAAGGTTGGTACGCACCCTAGTTATAAGTATCATGATCGGTGTGCTCCTTTGAGGTTGAACCATCTCTGTTTTGTCGATGACATTTTGATGTTCAGCCATGGTGATTTTAATTCTATACTTTTGATGCTTAGAGGTCTCAAGTTGTTTTCAAAAACTTCTGGACTCTTTCCAAATGAGGCAAAGTCTGCAATATATTGCAGCGGCATGAAGGAATCTGAAATTGAGAGAGTACTAGCTGCCTCAGGTTTTTCAAGATCTACATTACCTTTTCGATACTTGGGAATTCCTATTTGTTCTAAAAGGATTTCTAAGGTTGAGTGTGGGATCATCTTAGACAAAATGGTGGGCAGAATTAGACAATGGAGTTCCAGGAATTTGTCATATAGTGCCAGATCAATCTTGATAAATTCGGTTTTAATTTCCATTCACTCTTATTGGGCTCAAATCATGGTCTTGCCAAAGAAATTACTGAAGGACATAGATGCAATCTGCAGGGCATTCTTATGGAAGGGAGTTGCAGAAGCACACGACCCTAGTACAGTTGCTTGGGCTACTATCTGCTCTCCAAAGTCTGCAGGAGGGTTAGGCTTCAGGAAAGTTCTAGAGTGGAATTTAGCTTCCTTGGGGAAATATGTCTGGGCAATTACAACTAAAAAGGACAACTTATGGGTGAAATGGATACATAGCATTTATCTTAAAGATAAGGATTGGTGGACATATTTAGTTCAGCAAGGTTGCAGCTGGTACTGGAAAAAAAATAGTGAAAATTAAAGAACTTTTTCGAGCAAGAATGGCTGAAGCAGTGTTTAGAGCAGTGAAGTATGGAATACATTCGGGGTATACATTGTTGTATGATCAGCAAGCTAAGGTTCAATGGAGTAAATTTGTTTGGGAGAGATGCACTATACCAAAACACAGGTTCATCCTATGGTTGACGATACATCAGAAGTTGAAAACCAGGATTTTTCTTAGTAGTCACGGTCAGCAGGTAGTGGATAAACTATGCTTACTATGTGGAATGCATAATGAAGAGATAGCACATTTATTTTTCCAATGTGATTACAGCAAAATCTGTCTAGTGAAACTAAAAGAATGGATCGGTTGCAGAGCTCAAACATGGGATTATTTTGCATTACTGAGTTGGATATCCAAAGCCAAACACATCACTAAATTCAGGAGAAGTTGCTATATAGCTGCTGTATCAGCCTTAGTGTATCATATTTGGAGAGTAAGGAATCAGGTTCTATGGTTCTCAAAGTTGTGGCATGTTAATCATACAATGGAAGTCATTAGGAGAGAACTAAAGCTGAGATTTTCTGTAATGTATAAAGAGAAATTAAATAGGGATATGGAATGGTACCAAAATTTGTAAAGTTAGTTGTGGATTGTAAGTATTATAGAAGTAGGGAAGATCTATATTGTACATGACTTGTTTTTGAGCAATACAATGATTCTTATTCACCAAAAAAAAAAAACATTTTCAAGGTAGACCAAGCCTTCTTGAGTTTAGAGGATTTAAGCTCTAGTGGAAGGGCTAGCTATAGCGATCCAATTTATTTTATTTATTTATTTGTTATATTGTAGTTTAATTGTTTGATTTTTAGAAAATATTTGAATTATTGTTTTGTGTGAATTATGATTTATTGATTTTTTGTGTAATGTTTCCTTAATTATTAGTGTTACATTTTATTAGGTGTGACAAATTATGTGATTAAAATATGTTAGATTTTTTTTATTATTAAATGTGTGTATGCCGAATTTGTATGTGTGTGTGGATATTGTTGGGGTTTTATGCCCTAATTAAAACCAAATTTCTTTGTAATCTCATTTTATTATCAATAAAATAATAGAAATCATTTTTGGCTTGGTCAATCACTTTGCTCACATGTTTCATTTTCATGATTATTTGTTTAATATAAACTTCTATTAAATCCTGATCATATAGCTAATCATATTTATAGTGACGTAATCACACTGGAATATAAATATGATTATATGTTAAAAAATAAGTTAGTCCTAAAATTAGTCAGTGCACAAGATTTACACTGACATGCCAATCTACGATATAATCTACTTACACATTGTAGTGTTATGTTCTTTCCAGAACAATAGCAGATAAGATCGGATGTATTTGTTACATTAGACTGGACTAATATTAACAGTAGATAGGATATGTAAACATATTGTTATAATCTATTCTAGTCATATCATATAGTTGACCATAGGTCAATTCAATCTCAATTCTAATGGTTAGTATTCCAACGGATTGTATTATTTGAGTTCTTTGACTTTTTCGTTATCAACTTACCCTACGGACTATGCCATACTTACATCTTGGGAACTTGGTAGTATAATTGAGTGGGAGTGTTAATCATAGATATGAACATTTATAGCTTCTGATGAAGAAGTAAAACGATGGTTTCCTTTTAGTTTGGTTCGAGGTGCTAAATGATAGAGATCTCATTTCAGTAATTAATATTAGTTTACTGAAATATCATTTATAAGGAACTAAGTGTTTTAAGAATAAAATACAATGAGGGATAAAACAGTATTTTAGTCACATCTCATTGTAGACCATCTATCCAGGATTGAGTGATAATTATGGTTGTAACAATGGAAAACTAATAACGTATCTATATTGCTTATAGAGCGTTCTATGAATTCAAGAGTGCAATTCTGAGTCTTTAGTGGAATCACGAGGAATTAATAAGTTAGTAAATTTATTTGTTAAATTTATGATAACTTATTATAGCTTGATTTCATAGGCCCATGGTCCCCACAGTACCTTGGATAAAATCAACTAGATAGTCTCAATTAATTGATTTAATTATCAATTAGAATTATTAAAGTTGACCAGGTCAATTTTGGATAGTTTCATAGAGTTATGCAATTTAGAGAAGAAAATAGATTTAGGGAAGATTTATTAATTAAGAGAAATTGATGTATAAATTAATAAATAAGTTTAAATCAAGGTTCAAATTATAAATAATTAATTTGATCAAGGATTTAAATAATTAATCAATAGAAAATAATTCGGGCCTTGATTTTAAGTCAAACATGCTTATAATTAAATGATAGATTTCATGGGCTTAAAGCCCATGATAATTTTGACCTAATGACTGATATTACCTATCATTTTATTGATTTTTTTAATCAAATAAGTGACCTAAAGAATGCTAAGTGAGAGTTGAAAATAGATGATCAGAAGATCTAGTTTTGATGCTTTAGGTTTTTAGACTCTATCTACAACAGAAGTCAGTTTCTAAGCATCTATATATTATCTTCTCTTCTTCTTTCTCCGTATCTATCTCATGTGTTCAGAATTTCCCACTCCAGTCTAGGTGATTCTAAGGATATTGTAGAAGACTGTGAAGAAATTTGAAGATTGGTTCAGTTTCTTGGTGATACCCTGCGACCGAAAGGATTCAAGTGTTAGAGAAACTGAAGGAAGGACTTATTCATTTCGCTGCATATAATGTAACTGTTCTTACCATTATCTCTGTTTATTTTAATTATAGAAACATGTTCTAGGTTTTCTTATATTAATTTATTTTTACATGAAAATAAATAAGATCATGTATAAGTAATTCCCAACAACTAGCCTCAGAGCCTTTGGTAATCTTTATTTTCAAGCATGAACATGGTAAAATTTAATTATTTGATGTATTGAGTAATTGGATGGATTTCATGTTTTTTATGAAGCATATTGAATTTTATGAAGCAAATTTGGGTTATTTTGTTGTATTTTCTATGCAATTAATTTTTATAAATGCTTTATTTAGTGTGGTCGAGGCCAAATAAATGCTTTTATAAACATTTTTTGGTTGAAAAATTACACAATTTTTTTTTTAAAATAATATTTTGGGTTGTAGCCGTGGCCACCAGGTATCACTCGCCGCAACTTGGGAGTCCGAGACTAGTGGTCGCGACCACCATTAACTCCCGGCTGCGGCCAGAGCATATAAATTACCCAGAACAGTCACGTGGCTGCGGCCACCAAGAATCACTTGCCGCAACCTACGATATAATTTTTATTAAATTTTGAATTTTGAATGGGTTAATCCAAAATATCAAATTTATTTTATCATTTAAAAATATTTATTTTAAAATATGATATTTTTGTTGTTTGACATTTAAAAATTATATATTTTCTACAAAGATTCAAATTCAAATTTAAAAATAGTTTAACTAATTAATTTTAAATCTTTTAATATATTAAATTATTATAATTAATAAGTTATCAGATATTAAATATATATTTTTTAAATACTTGATATTTTTTAAATCTTTTATTTGAAAATATTAATATCAGATTATTCTATGGATTTTAATATTTAAATTATTTGAAATTTGAATTTTTTTTTACTAGATATATATGGATATTTGAATTTGTTTAACTGTTTAAGATATTTTATGTTTGTTATAACTATCAATATTTTTTTTTATAAATGAGATTTAAATTAACTTTTGTTAATTGTTGATAAATCCTATTTAAATTAAAGTAATAATTTTTAAAATGACCCAAACTAAGTTGATTGTTGATAAATGAAATTTAAATTAACTTTTGGTAATTGTTGATAAATTTCATTTAAATTGACTTATTTATTTTTTGTAAAAAATTAATTAATTCAAATTTTGGATAAATTCCAGAAAATTAATTGTGGTATTTTTGCAAATGAAATAAATTGTAATATTTTTGCATAAATTCATAGACTTGCGTATATAGTAACATGATTAGGACCATCCAATTATAACATGTCTATTTTCACTATATGTGGTATTTTTGCAATTAGGCGTAGATGCATATAGTGGCCCATATGTTTGCATAATATATGGTATTTTTCTAAATAAAAAATTCATCAAAATAATAGGTTTTATTTGGACCCATTAGAAAATGTAATGTTTAAATTCCTCTTTTGTGGTTGATTCCACTTATGAAAGTTCATTTGCTTTGCATGACTATAGTGAGCCTGATCAATTAATAAAATGAAGGTTTAAATTCATCTCTTTTGGACCTTGTATGGAAGTTTTGTAACCCTAGTAGTGGGAACGACATAATGGACCCAACCCTCATCCATACATGTGTAATTGTTAATGCCCATTTGCATGAGTTGGACTTATATTTTTTAGATTCATTATAATAATTAAACTTAAATATTGATTAGCAACAAATTAATTCTAATTTAATTGACTTTATTTCAATGTGACACTTTAGAATTAATAAAAGATTATAGGACTTTGGTTTTAAAAATTAAATTTTTTTGGAGAACCATAGTCATTAATTTTTCGAAAATTAATAATAAAAAATTACTATTTTTAATTAAAATTCAGCATATTTTAAGAAATATATTCGATCTCCACCGTTAGTTTAATAAGGTTAATAGCTTAATGGGGCCTCGAGACGCTTAGATTCGTCCCCCTACGGAAGGTGTTCATTAGTTATTTTGACAATGTTAGATTTTGAAAGATAGATAATTATAGGTCAAATTCTAATAGACTCATCCCTACGATGACTGATAGGAATAAATCTATGAATATCAAAACCGTGGGTCTAGCTCATAAAATAAGAAATTTTGTGTTTCTTATTTTGATCGAATAGTAGCTTTTTAATAATGATGTCCATTATTAAATGAGTTTACAACTCTATTTAACTAATGAAATTTTTTTTTACTCTCGCCAACCGGAACAACAATATCATAGAATAGTAAAAAACCTAAAGAAATAGATATATGATTATTTTGGTATTTATGGTATATGTTGTGCTATTTCTTGAGTGAATAGAAGTTTTATTTGCAAATGTGATTGATTTCTATTTTATTGATAATACGTAGTATTATTATGACTGTCTCTACTCCCATCCTTTCTCAACTTTCCATGACAACTTCCTTAAGTGGAAGCAAAACATCAACACAGTGTTGATTAGTGATAACTCCAAGTTCGTCATGACTGAAGAATCCTTAGAAGTTCTAGCTGAAGGAGCTATGAAGTCTATAAGAGATAAATATGAGCGTTGGTAGGTGACTAAGAACAAGGCACGATACTACATGTTGACTAGTATGGTCGACAATCTCAAGACAAAGATGGAGAATGTCGAGACGGCCTACGAAATCATGGATCAGATCCAAGACATGTTCGGGGAAAAGTCCGTGCAAAATCGTTTTGAGGCCACCAAAAAGTATGCCAATGCTCGGATGACGCTGTCTCAGCATGTTCGTGATCACCTGATCAAGATGACCAACTACTTTTAGGAAGCTGAACAACACAGAGCAATGATAGATGAGGAGACTCAAGTTAGCTTAATCCTCAATAGTCTCTCTCCAACTTTCCTGACGTTCACCACCAACTATGTGATGAACAAACTGAACTATGGTCTGATGCAGCTCATGAATGAGCTTCAGAATTTTGAGTCAATAATGGGTGGACCAAGTAAGGGAGGAGAAAAGAAGACTACTGCTGATATAGCTAAGACTAAAGCTAACCTAGCTTCATCTTTGAAAGCTGGAAACAAGGGAAAAGGTGGACAAAACACCAATCCCGTGCCTACAAAGGCTGCAAAGACGAGTGCACAACCAAGTGCACATACGCCTAAGGGGAAAAAAAAGAAAAACAAGAAAGGTAAAGGTAAATGCTTTCACTGCAATGAGAAGGGGCATTGGAAACAGGATTACCCCAAGTTTCTAGCCGCAAAAAAAAACAAGTGTAATGATTATAGTTCATTTTCTTGGAAACATGTGTTTTAGAGAATGATAAATCTGTTTGGATTATTGATTCTAGATCTACTAACCATGTTTGTAACTCTTTACAACTTCTTGAATCGTGGGAGGAAGTGGACGAAGGCGGCTTCAAGCTTAGAGTTGGGAATGGAGTGTTCGTTGCAGCCCAAGCTAGAGGAAGAGCTCGTCTGAAGTTCGTAAATAAATTTTTAATATTAAATGATGAATTTTTTATTCCGAATTTTAGTAGAAATTTAATTTCAGTTTCCATGTTGCAATTAGAACGATTTGTTATGACTTTCACAAGTTCTAATATATTTATTTCTTTCAATGGATCACAATTGTGTATTGCATGTTTGGAAAACGGCCTTTATATTCTGTGACCTAACGAACCCCTCACTCTTAATAATGATTTATTCAAAGTAGCTAAACCTAGGACCAATAAACGTCAAAAGATCGATAACGATAATATGACGTATTTATGGAACTTAAGACTAGGTCACATTGGCTATGATATGATTCAAAGACTTACAAAGGATGAGCCTTTGAGGGAACTCACCTTAGGTGAATCACCTGTCTGTGAATCTTGTCTAGAAGGAAAACTGACCAAGCGTCCATTCTCTGCAAAGGGTGATAAGGCCAAAGAACCACTTGGTCTTGTGCATTCAGATGTTTGTGGACCTTTGAATACAAGCTAGGGGTGGTTTTGAGTATTTCATCACTTTCATTGATGATTACTCTAGATACTCATGTCTTTACCTAATGCATAGGAAATCAAAAACATTTTCAAAGTTTAAGGAATTCCTAGCAATGGCTCAGAACCAATTAGGTAAAACGTTAAAGATCTTGCGATCTAATAGGGGTGGAGAATATTTGGATATGATGTTCCAAGATCATTTAACTAAACTTGGGATTTTATCACAACTTACTACCCCGAGTACTTCGCAACAAAATGGTGTAGCAGAACGCCGGAACATAACTTTAGTTGAAATGGTTAGATGCATGCTTAGTTACTCAACTCTGCCAACTTCATTCTTGGGACATGCAATTGAAATTGTGAACAAAATTATAAATTTTGTACCGTCCAAATCAATCCCCAAAACATTTTTAGAATTCTGGAATCGTCGTGAACCTAGTTTACGTCATTATAGAATCTGGGGGTGTCTCGCCCACATCCTGAGAAAACAGGAAGGGAAGCTAGAACCGCAAACCGAAGTTTGCATGTTTGTTGGCTATCCTAAAGGAACTCAGGGTGGACTGTTCTATAGTCATTCAGAAAAGAAAGTGTTTACTTCTACGAATACTACTTTTCTAGAAAATGACTATGTCGAAAACTTCAAACCGCGCAGCAAAATAGTTTTAGAGTAGATGGTTGAAGAATTGACTTCAACCAATGTTCCATCGTCATCAATGAAAGTTGATGATGAAATTCCCACTCTTCATGTCCAGTCGACGCAAGTCCATTTAAATGAAGAAAGTACCACTATTATTGAGCAAATAGTCACGAAGCCTCGCCGTAGTGGAAGGGTTTCTAGAAACCCAGTTCGCAATGGTTTGGATGGTGAAACAAATATGGTTGTTGGTGATGTTAGGAAAATATATGTTGTATCAATGGAAATTGGTAAGAAATATTACAACTCTAGACAAAATATTACAAATAAATAATGTTACAACTCTATGACTGAAAATACAAATAAACAATAGAAGAATTAGAAGAAGAGAATAGAGGAATACAACACTAAATAAAAAGATACAAATAAAGCAAAAGTGTTGTAACAAAGAGAAAAGAAAAGATTACAACTCTAAACAAGAAATACAAGTAAATAGAGAAGAAGAATATGAAGATGAAAAGCAATAGAATAAAATATAAGAACAAGAATCAAATGACAAACAACTCTCGCTCACACTACCAAAGTGAAGAGTTTTGGGGATCACAAACTTGAACAAGGTTTGAAACCTTTGTCCAAAAGCTTATTTCCCCTTAACTCAAGCACTAAGGGATCTCTCACAGATTTTGGAAATTTCTTTCTAGAATAATCAAGCCTCTAGGTGTTTTTTAGCCAAGTGCTCTAATGGATAGAAAAGTTATGTCTTACAAGTGAGCAATAGGCTCCTATTTATAGAGTTTAGAGAAACCCTTTTGAATTTCAAATTCCACCAACCCCATGGCTGTTACCAATGATTAATTGGATGTTTATGGAATTAAAAATGAGATTTGGGAGTTATTTGGGTTTTTGGATTCGTTCAAAAAGGCTGGAAAAAACTGAAGAAAAAAAATTGATCAGTCAAGCACCTGTGGCCGTGGCCACCAACATCTTCTGGCCACAGCCACTGACCAATTTCAGCACACAAAAATGTGTTATTTTTCCAAACGGTTTCAATCCACTCCCAATTGATTTTGTAACCCCCAAAACACATTGTTGGGGTTAAAATCATATCTCTAACAACCATTTCACATATGGCTTTAAGAAATTTATCTCAATATTGTGTAACATCAAATCTACACAATAATGGGCAATATTTGGAAGTTACAAATTTGTGACTAAATTTGTAACACCAAATATGTTACAGATTTGGATATCTAAATATTATAACTCTCTATTATATGTTACAATATGTGACACTTTTTGTCACATTTATTTAATCTAAAACATTATATTATAAAATAATATAATATTACATTATATTGTAAAATAATATAACATTCCCCCACTAGATTAAATAGTTATCTATTGTAACACTTCTTTAATCAGTCAACATTATATTTTAAAATACAACATATCCCCCACTTGATTAAATAATAACTCTCTCTTATAGGAGTCATTACATTGGTGCATAAAGTAAAGTGTTTTTCAACTTGAATTTTACTATAGTGTAATTATCACAAATTTTTTTGAAAATTTAGTTGCCCTAGGCATTGAACCATCTTTCCATGATAAAAAATCGATGATAATACACACCTTTGCCATGTTCACTTGAGACCTCTAAGTCTCGCTTTTCACCGTTAATGGCCATGTGCACATTCCATTCATGGACGTTCTTGAGAATACTCCAAATTCTCATGAGAGGCGGCACCACCCCTAGGTCCGTATAGGTAGAACTCTTAAAATATTTTATTACCAAAATACTTGTCTTCACAAGACTGAATTCTATTAAGAAAACCTCTCGATTTTAACCCTCAATTTGGTAACTCACAAGTACTCAACAACTTAGATGGGACTTGTTTTGAGTACAACTAATATTCACTTGATTGACTTGTTGTTACCTATTGAACCTAACACTAGTTAAATAGCTAGTGTTAAGATAGGTTACCATCAATCATGAATCTCTTTAGGGAGTTTAAGTTCCATCCCTTGAGATGATGTAGCCACTAAATCTCTTGTTAGTGGCTTAGTGAAAGGATCTGCCAGGTTTTCACTTGTTCTCACATAGGATATTGAGATGACTCCTCTTTGAATCAATTCTCTTACATATCCATGTCTTAGACTAATATGTCTAGACTTCCCATTATACACTCCGCTGTATGCTCTAGCCAATGTTGCTTGGCTATCACAATGCATCAATATAGTGGATACATTCTCTTTGAATAGGGGTATCTTTATCAATAGATCCCTTAACCATTCGACCTCTTTACCGGTAGCAGCTAAAGCTATAAACTCTGCTTCCATAGTAGAATGAGATATACAGGTTTATTTATTGGAACCCCAAGAAATTTCATCCCCACCAAGTGTAAATACCCAACCAGTTGTGGACAAGTTGTCCCCAAGATTGGATATCAAACTTGCATCTGTATATCCTTCTAAGATTGAAGGAAATTTGGAGTAGTGAAGGCTTAGTCCTTTGGTTTTCTTGAGATAACCTAGGACTCTTCCAATTTCCTTCCAGTGATCCACACTTGAATTTCTTGTAAACCTACTAAGTTTACTTACCGCAAATGCTATATCAGGTCTAGTACATTAGGCATCATACATAAGATTCCCTATAGCACTAGCGTACTCCAATTGAGCCACCGCTCTTCCTTCATTCTTCTCTAGTTTACACTATGATCGAATGGAGTATTGGCATCTTTAACCTTGAGATGGTTAAATTTGTTCAATACTTTCTCAACATAGTGGGCTTGCCCTAACGCAAAACCCCCACTATGTTTCTTCACTTTGATACCAAGTATGGTGTCAACTTCTCCAAGATCTTTCATCTTGAAGGTTGATGATAGAAATCTCTTCATTTCTTCTATCCTTTTCATGCTATCACTTAGAATAAGCATGTCATCCACATATAAGCAAACAATGATCACATATCCCTTCCAAATTTTGGAATACAAGCACTTTTCTCCATTGTTATGCCTAAACCCATTAGACATGATGGCTTGATCGAATTTCTCATGCCATTTCTTAGGAGCTTGTTTCAATCCATATAAGAATTTTACAAGTCTACATACTTTATGTTCATATCTTGGTAGGACAAACCCTTCAGGTTGTTCCATATAGACCTCCTCATTGAGGTCACCATTAAGGAATGTCATTTTGACATCCATTTGATGAACATACAAGTTGTGTATAGAAGCCAAAGCGAAAAAAATTATTATAGAAGTTGTTCTTGCAACAAGCGCATAGGTATCGAAATAATCAATACCCTATTTTTGCCTAAACCCTTTAGCCACTAATCTAGCTTTAAAGGTGTTGATAGTGCCGTCAGTGTGGTATTTTTTCCTAAATACCCACTTACACCCAATTGGCTTAGACCTCGGTGGGAGATCTACCAATTCCCAAGTGTTGTTGGAAAGAATGGAATCCATCTCATCATTGATGGCTTCTTTCCAAAATGCACTATCTCTTGATTGTATAGCTTCTCTATAAGTCTTAGGATCATCCTCAACAAGAAGTACAATAGGAATTTTCCTAATGACTTCCTCTCTATTTCCTTCTACCATATAGAAAGAAATTCGTTGAGAATCTATCTCATCCACTACTAGACTTTTCTTCTTTCTAAGCCTTTGATTCTTCTAAGTTAAATGGGTTTCTTTACATTCCTTTGAGAATTCTCCTCTTGAAAATCATTTTTGGATGTAGAAGCTTGAGAATTGTTCTCATATAACAAATTCTCCTTTAGAGATGTTGAAGCTTGAGAATTGTTGTCACATAACATGTTCTCAAAAAATTCAACTTCTCTAGATTCAATCACAATATTAGAATCTAAGCCTAATAGCCTATAAGCTTTACTATTGTTGGCATAACCAACAAAAGATCACTTTATGGCTCTTGAACCTAACTTTGTTCTTTTAGGTTCATTTTTCTCAATACTATCTTTTTTGCCCATCGGTCTTTTCTCAATACTTTGTCGTTTTTCCCTGATTTGTGATGTCACGTGTCACATTCTCATTTGCCACATCATCCTCGTATTTTTGAGGGATAACATTTCCCCCCCAAGTTTATTGTAATATTTTCAACATTACGGTAAACTTGATCCTGGCCTGAGAAACATACCGTAGTCGTACTTAAATAGTCAAGTCCCTTAGGACATTACATAGTACTTTTTTAACTATCGATAATTTGCTCAGTACGAATTTTTTAGGAACAATTAGAAATTCCTAAAAATAATTAGGTTTTTCAAGGAAAATTAATTTCCTAAAAATATAATATATTTTTCAAGGAAATTTGAAAATCCTAAAAATATAACATATTTTTCAAGGAGTTTCAAAGTCCTAAAAATATAATATATTTTTCAAGGATATTAATTCCTAAAAATAAAAAATATTTTTCAAGGAATTTTAATTCCTAAAAATATAAGATAGTTTTTCAAGGAATTTTAAATTCCTAAAAATATAGATATTTTTCAAGGAATTTAAATTTTAATCATATCACATATTTTTCAAGGAAATTTGAATTCCTAAAAATATCTTGTCTACCTGAGAGGTTATAAGTAGGTATTCTTTTCTCATTCCTGCTCTATGCGCCACTTCCAAACAAGATCCAAGTCTGATTTCTCCAGTTCCTCAACAAAATCAGATCTTTGGTAAGTACTTTCTTCTAATCCTCACATCATTTAATTTAAATGTGCTTAGATTTATAAGAAACACTTTGAATTTTTGAGGAATTTTTGTCTGAATCTTCTTATTTTTTTGTATCCTAATCCAAAATAATTGACTTACTTGAATCATGATTTCTCTGTAAAATTCCATAGTTTGGGCGATTTCTAGGGTTATAAACCCCAGACTGGACGATTTCCAGGGATACAAGACCCTAGGCCGATCACTCACTAGTTTTGGCGATTTCTGGGACTCCAAACTCTAGTGCCTGCGATTTCTAGGGATAGGATCAGGTCAGCGAGACTCATTGCAAGGCACATCTCAGTGGAGTCATTCTTCTCAGCAGGATAGGTCAGGTCAGCGAGACACATTGCAACGCCTTTTGCACTAAGATACTAGTTGGGTTCCCCATCAATCTTCTTCTCAGCAAGATCATATCGAGGGCACTTTTCACCATGCTACTCATCCTCAGGAGCATCCTATTCACAGGTTCCAGTCTAAGGTGGTTTGCCCTATTTCCAAGAACAAGATAGTCTCGCCAGCTGAGCAGTAGAAGAAGAGACGATAAAAGGAGTTCCATTCATCAGATTCTGGGGCCACCTTTGCAAGTGAGATCATATGGAAACCAGTTGAGAAGCCTCGCCCTACTGATTATAAGGTTGTTTAGTTCAAGGGGCGGCCTCTAACATGACTGAAGAGAAGGTAAAGAACTTAAGGAAGACCTTCGACCTCTCCGACGTGTCTATTACTATCCCCGGTCCAGATGATAGAGCTGAGGACCCCCCTCTGGGCATGTGTGCTTAGACTTGCTCTGCCATTAAGTCTGGTGCCCTACTTCCTCTTCATCCATACTTTCATAGTGTTGCAAACTATTTTGGTATTAGTCCTTCTCAACTAGCTCCTAATGCGATCTTGGACTTATCTACGTTGTACATTATCTATCACCGCAGAGAATGGGCTGCTTCAGTGCCTCACGAGATCCACTACCTGTTTGGCCTGAAAACAAACCCGTCTCAGTGCAACTCGGGGTATTTCCACTTCCACCATTATATAAGTGAGGGTACCAACACCTTCTTGGAGGAGATCTCTGGAAATAGCAAGGCATTTAGATACGCTAAAAACTATTTCTTTACTAAGAATGCAGAGGCCAACTACTCCAAGTTTAAGCACGTTTGGCCTTTTTATATACTGTTCTCGACCTAGGCTATGACAATTAGGGCCAAGGCACTGATTGCCATGACCCCTGAGGAGAAGAATGTCTAGACCCTCATTACTCCAGAGAACCTTAGGCAGGCGGGGCTGTTTCCTCCTATGATAGCCGATGTTCAAAATGACGATGGTCCCGAGCTCGTGACCACCACAGACTCCCCGAGACCCATTCATGTCGAGGAGGTACCCTCTTCACCGGTGCCAACCAGACATGAAGGTGAAGAGGTGGGTGCATCTGATGCGTGCTCATCGTTTACTTCAGATGACTTTGATGAGACTACGTTCGAACTCGAATCTCATTCAGAAGGTTCGACACTTTCTCACTTTTATTTTATGATTCATCTATGCTTAATATCTTTCTAACATTTGATCTTCTTTTGCAGGCTCAGACATGTTTGGTTTTTTTCATACCCATTAGTGGTTGACTCTCACCAAGGCCAGTCCTTCTATTCGAGTGCCAAAAAGGGCCAGGATTGAGGCCAAGTTGGTCATGGAGGTTCTTCCTGCGGTGTCCCCTTTGACTCCTTTGGTTTCTAGTCCAATTATTTTGACATCTAGTCCTGTTGCAGAGGTAGATCCATCTTTGTCTACACCAATTCCTCTCATTTTCATTGATGCAGGTGCTTCCTGTTCTGCAGCTGCTCCCTTATCCGAGCCACATCAATCTGCTATACGGAACTTAAGTGCCCTCATGGACCAAGCGTCTCATCTAGAGCAGACGACAAAATTTTTTAATGGGATTAAGAATGAGGACTTTAACACCATTCTAACGAAGTCACTCATAGACATTTAGAGTTTGAGTCCTTTACAGTTCTCTTCTTGCCTTATTAGCTTGTGCTCTGATGTTTATCTAACACTTTTATGTTTTTGGCAGGAACTGATGCTAGTCTCTCATGTCTGTGATAGGTATGTGGAGTATACATCAACACTCTCCAACCTTCGCTCTGAGCTTGAAGCTATTCGCTAAGAGGTGTTGGACCTTAGGCATGTTCTTGGCTCTAGGGATGCTGACATTGCCTTAAAGGATGAAGAGATCAACACCCTCCGTAGTACCGTGGAGCTCAAACAGAAGGAAGTGAGCGAGTTGACTCTCAGGATAACCAAGATTGAGCGGAAACTTTCCGATCAGCTCCAATAGTTTGAAGCCGAGAAAGAGAAGATGATTGTTGACATGGATCATTTGCGGAAGGACACTCTTGTCAAGAAGGAGCAAGAGGTCAAAGCTGTTAGGACAAGGCTCGAGATGAGTATTCAGAGACAACTTTCTCTTGCTTTTACTTGATTTGGAAGTCCAACAAGAATCTGAACTTGGATTTCCTTCCCGAGAAGATGCGAGCGAAGGATCTTAGGAAGTGTTTGGCTCGTGAGGCTGCCGAGGCTCAACGTGGTCTTTTAGATGGTACTCCTTGCCCTAGTTAGTCTTATTTTGGTTTTTTACTTTGTCTTCCCTTCTATGCCATTGGTTGGGCACCTTGTACATGACAATTTTTCATATGACATTTTATGCCTTTATGCTTTTTTGTTATGAGTAATCAGTGTATTGATTGAAAATTTTAATTTTCGATGCTTACTAAGTATATCAACTCACAACCCTCATTGGTTCAGGTATCAATATACTCTGAACACGTGTATTTTGCGTGCCACACTAACCTTACTCTTTTATGTTTTTCATGCTAATAACCATGGTAATGTGAGTAGTACAATACTTCACCAAGTACCATGAACAAAACGGTCAGGTCGACCACCCCATAAGGGACATGGCTAAGAATCTCCCTACCAATGCCTTTTTTTGTTTTTGTTTTTTGCACTTTCGGAACATATGTTGAACAGATGTCCTAGAAAAACTTTAGCGTGCTTAGAACTTAAGGTCATGCCCTCATTGCTCGTGTATACTCTGATCGGTATGTACTATATGCCCCCTAAGTGATCATGGGTTTTAAAGCCTTGGTCACTTGCTACATGACCATGCCTTGCATCGAGCATTTAGATACATAATACTATCCTTTTCACCCAATGATGCAAGAAGAAAATGCTTGTCCCTCATTGGTAGTCGGGTGATGGTTTCATACCTAGTAGTAATGATACCTATACATAGATGCATATTGTGTAGCAAGTGTTGATCACGATATACGTATTCTCTCGAGTACTCGTTATAATGATTGTAGATAGAAGTGTCTAAGTTAGACCAACCAGGTTTAGATGGGCTAATCAAGCCTGTAACGAGTCTTAGATCAAATTATCGATCGGTCCCTCAAGGACTAGATTCGATTATGATCCGATGATGGTGACTAGTCTTTGGACAAGTCTCTTGTTTTTTGATTGTATGGGTTGATAGGTTCCTCAAGAACCAGGATCAAACATGATCAAACAATGGCGACTAGTCCTTGGACCAGTCTCTTTTATTGATCGTATGGGTCGATAGATTCCTCAAGAACCAGGATCAAACGCGATTAATAAATTTTAGCGACTAGGTCCTAGGTCTTGTCTCTCGTTTGGATCGTATGGGTCGATAGGCTCCACAAGAACCAAGATCGAACATGATCCATAATTTGGTGACAAGGTCCTAGGGTCTGTCTCTCGTTTGGATTATATGGGTCGATAGGCTCCTCAAGAACCAAGATCGAACATGATTCATAATTTGATGGCAAGGTCCTAGGACCAGTCTCTCATTTGGATCTTATGGGTCGATAGGCTCTTCAAGAACCAAGATCGAATATGATCCATAATTTGGTGACAAGGTTCTAGGACCAGTGTCTCATTTAGATCTTATGGGTTGATAGGTCCCTCAAGGACCAGAATCGAACATGATCCGATGGGGTTGACAAGTCCATAGGACAAGTCCTTCGTTGAAATAAATTTACATAACTAAGAGAAACTTAGGAAATTAAATAATTCATTGAAGCACAATGGCTGTTACATAGATAATTTGGAAAATACTACATATGCAAATTAAAACTTGTGTCGCTGCTGAAAAGCTTCACTGATAGTACCGGTGAAGGTGTTCGCCATTCCAGTAATTTTTTATTAGTTCTCCATTCAGTCGAGCTACCTTATACGTCCCTGGTGGCATTACCTCCTCCACAAGGTATTGCCCTTCCCAGTTAGGTCATAGTACCCCTGCTGTAGTGTCCTTAGTGTTTAGGAACGCCCTCCTGAGTACTGAGTCCCCAACTTGGAATTTCTGATCTTTCACTCTGGAGTTGAAGTATCTGGCCACTTTTTGTTGATGTGCCGCTACTCTGAGACTTTCCTTTTCTCGTCTTTCTTCGATCAAATTGAGCGACTCTTCTGTTAGTCGATGGTTTCTCCCCTGATCGTATGTCTCCCGTCTAGGCGATGGGGGAGTGAGTTCAACTGGCAACATGGCTTCAGACCCAAATGCCAAAGAGAATGGCGTATGCCCTGTCGCCATTCATGCCATCATTCAATGTGACCATAGGACCTCAGGAAGTAATTCTGGCCAGGCTCCTTTGGCTTGTTCAAGGCGTTTCTTCAGAGTGTCTTTGATAGTCTTATTCACTGCTTCTACTTGGCCATTAGCTTGGGGATGTTCTACCGAGGAAAAGCTCTTTATGATTCCATGCCTCGTACAAAATTCGGTGAACATATCACTGTCGAATTGAGTCCCATTTTCCGAGACTATCTTCTTTGGTAGGCCAAATCGACATATGATATTCTTCACCACAAAGTGTAAGACTTTCTTTGAGGTTATGGTGGCGAGAGGTTCTGCTTCATTCCATTTGGTGAAGTAGTCCATGGCTACAACAGAAAATTGGACTCCTCCCCTTCCTGTAGGTATCTTTCCTATTAGTTCGATCCCCCATACAACAAAGGGCCAAGGGATTTGCATCTGCGTCAATTCGTTAGGTGTCGCCCGGGGTATCTTTGAGAACATCTGGCACTTATGGCATCTTTTGACATACTCCATTGAGTCTTCATTCATCGTTGGCTAGAAGTATCCTTGTCTTAGGATTTTCTTTGATAGGCTCAGCCCCCCAGCGTGATCTCCACAAAACCCCTCGTGTACCTCAATCATTAATAGCTTTGACTGGTCGGGTGTAACGCACCTTAACAGTGGTAGGGAGTACCCTCGTCAGTACAGTACCCCTTCGACTATCATATAACGTGCAGCTTGTCTCACCAACTTCATTTCTTTGTTCCGATCGCTGGGCACTACTCCTTGGTTGAGATAGTTAATAATAGGGGTCGTCCATGTATCTCCTAACTTAGCAAGTAATGTCTCCTCTTCAGTTATTCTTCTTTCTGCCAAGTAGTCAGTCCATTGGATCTTCTGGCTGCCCCTCAATAAGTTAACGAAAGGGATACACTTGTCCATAGACATTGATATGAACCTACTGAGGGCAGTTACTCTCTCGGTTATGCTTTGCACTTCTTTGATTGTGGTAGGTTTTCTCATGTCGATCAATGCTTTGATTTTCTTGGGGTTAGCCTCGATTCCACGTATCCGAGAAACTTACCAGAACCAACTCCAAACAAGCACTTGAGAGGGTTTAACTTCATGCTATAATTTCTAAGTATTGCAAAGCATTCCTCCAAGTCTTGAACATGCCCTCCAGCTTCTTTGGACTTGACCAACATGTCATCGACGTATACCTCCATATTTTTGCAGATAAAGTCTCGGAACATGCCATTCACTAAACGTTGGTATGTGGCTCTAGCGTTCTTCAAGTCGAATGGCATCACCTTATAACAGTACAATCCCTTGTCTGTATGGAAGCTGGTATGTTCCTCGTTGGGAGGGTGCATACTTATTTTATTATACCCAGAATATACTTCCATGAATGAGAGTATTTCATTTCCTGCCGTTGCATCGACCAGTTGGTCTATTCTGGGTAGTGGGAAATAGTCTTTGGGGCAGGCCTTATTCAGATCTGTGAAGTCCACGCATGTTCTCCACTTCCCATTTGGTTTTGGGACAAGCATAGGGTTTGATACCCAATCAGGGTAGTAGGCCCCCCTTATAAAACCGTTTTCCTTGAGCTGCTCGACCTCCTCATTCAGGGCCTGAGATCGGTCTTTGTCATGCATTCTCCTTTTTTGTTGCACTGGTGGGTGGTTCTTGTCTATATTGAGGACATGACTTATCACGAATGGAGAAATTCCAACCATGTCTTTATGTAACTAGGAAAAGACGTCCTGGTTTTTCTTTAAAAATTCCACCAATCGTGCTTTAATTTCTACCTTTAACTCCTTCTCGACTTTGATTACTCTAGTTGGGTCCTCCTCATCTAGAAGGACTTCATCAAGATTTTCGACTGGTCCCACACCCATGACGTCATCCCCAAAGTAAGGATCGATGTCGTTTCCCTCGCTTTGGGAAACTTGCTATAAGAACAAATCTTCGTTAAAAGGAGCCCCCGACTCCAGTAGAGTGTTTCTTTCAACGTCAACTTCCATGTTGACAACCTCATCGGTTCCTTCATTCTCTTCGCAGCAGGTTACTATCATGTTGTTTATGCATGGTCCTTTCTTTTCCTTGACCACTGACGCATTATAGCATTCTCGTGCCTCCCTTTGGTTACCCTGTACGCATCCTTGCCCTGTGCTGGTGGGGAACTTCAAATATAGATGCTAGATAGATATTGCTGCGTGTAATGCCGTCAGGAGGGGTCTCTCGAGCACTACATTATAAGTCGATGAGCAATCTACCACCAGGAACTCTGTCATTATAGTCTCGTGCATGGAGGCATCCCCCACCATGAAAAATAGTCTGATAGTTCCTGCTGGTGCTAGGCATTGTCCCATGAACCCATATATCACTTGGGAACACGGTGTCAGGTCCTTGAACGTGAGCTTCATCTTCTCGAGGGATGATTTGTAGATGATATCTATTGAGCTTCCCATATCCACCAAGCATCTCTTCACCCGGGCATTGGCTATTTGAATGGTAAGGACTAGAGGGTCATTCTTGGGGTACCTCACGTGCATGGCGTCGTCCTCTGCAAAAGTGAGAGTTTCACTTTCATACTTTGGATTTTTTGGAGACCGTTCCTCGACTGCAATACACTGGGAAGACTCCCCTTCTTCATGTCTGAGGGTCCTTGCATATCACTCACGGGCATTGTTACTATTGCCTGCTATGTAGGGCCCTCCACATATGGCATCTAGGGTGAAATCTACAACCATCGGCTCCAGTGGTGGACTTCTCTGCCTTCGGAATTGTGGATTCTTTCTTGGGATTTTGGTCTTGACTCGGTACCTTGAGAGTTTTCCTGATCGGAGAAGATACTCTATCTCATCCTTCAATTGTTTACACTCATTTGTGTTGTGCCCATAATCATTATGGAAACGACAAAACTTATTATTTTCCTTCTTTCCCTCTAAACGCAAGGGTGGTGGCTTTTGGTATGGTACCTCCTGGCATGCTGCCAAGTAAATCTTAGCCCTTGATGTAGTCAGGATGGTATAATTGGTGAACCTGGGTCGGTAGGGCTGATGCTAAGGTTGTTTGTCAGCTGGTGCTGACTTAGCTTTCTTCTCTCCACCCGGCTCAGCACCTGAGGTATTCCTCTTCTTACCGTTGCCCCCACTGCCTCCCTGAGGGTTTGTGCCATTCTTATCTGCCTTGATAGTGGCCGGATGGTTTATGCCTTTTTCTTCCTTCATTATAGCATCATCTAGCTTCATGTATTTGCCGCCTCGGTCCAGGAACTCTTGCAAGGTATTGATAGGGTTTCTATGGATACTAACCCACAAGCGACTATGATTAATTATTCCTGCCGAGATGGCAACGAACTTTCCTTCATCTCCTACCATGGACGCTCGATTTTCCTCTCTCATGAATCTTTGAATGTAGTCTTTTAGTGATTCATCTTTCCCTTGCTTGATGTCAGCTAACCGATTAGCATAAACTGGTTGAATCCGCCCGACACTAAAGACCTTGCAGAATTCCTTCCTAAACTGCTCCCAGGAAGTGATGGATCCAGGTTTGAATTTCCAATACCATTCCTGAGTCAAGTAAGAGAGAGTGGTAGGGAATACCCTGCACCTATAATCATGCTCCACACTGAGTAACTCCATCTGATCCTCGAACTTCCCAGTGTATGCTGGGAGTTTCGGGGTCTTGTATTTCGATGGTGGTTGAGGATCTTGGATATTAGCACTGAAGGGACTCCCACTTCTATGTGCCAACTCGATATTGGAAGGTTTCTTTGTCAGAACCTGGACAACCATGACGAGTGCATCTATTTGAGCCTGCACTACTAGTGGGATCACTGCTCCAGGTACGGTAGACGTCCCATGTACCCCCTCCTGAGCGCTGGTCCTCCTGTTGATGACTTCCCTCAGATCCTGAGGTTGTGAATCTTTCCCTAGCCTATTGAACACCGTATTGGTGTTATTCATCGGTTCCTTTCCCTTGCGAGACTGAGGGTGTAGGGGTGGTAGGTCCGCCTTGTCCCTCTCGGTGCGACCCTGCCCCCGAGCCTCTCTTCCTACATAAATTTGAGATTTTGAGCGTCCGTTTCCATTCCTGTAATGCCTCTAAGATGTTTGACCCTCATCTCCTGCGTTGTTTCGTCAGTCCCCCTAGGAGGGGGCCTTTGGGTTGGTATTACTCCTACTCCGAGATGAAGTGTTATTCTTCTTAGTCATGGAGGAGGCAGTCTTGGACCGTGCCTCTTCATCCTGTCTCTAGGAAAGTGGTTCTGAGAGTGACCTTGGGGTCCTACTCCTCCTCTGGGACTCTCTGTTACTGTTGTCTCGCATTCCTACTGCTTTGGCCTGAGCCTCTGTCATCGCCTGTGTAATGCCTTAGTGCCTTAGAGCTGTTACTAAGTGAGTTTAAAACGTGCAATTAACTCGCTAATCGAGGTTTTTAAGACAAAAGTGTAATTAAACCATAATCAGAGTCATAAACTTTGAAAATAAACCATTCATTTAAAATTGTAAAGTGTTTAACATTTGAGGGAGGACCTGATCCACTGAAGGCCGAACAGTGGATGACAATGATTACTACTATCCTGGACTTCATGAGGATAGAAGGATATGATAGGGTAGCCTGTGCCACATATATGTTGAGAGAGGATGCCCACATCTGGTGGGAAGTGGCATCACAGACAAGGGACATCACTGCTTTGAGTTGGGATGGATTCAAGGATCTGTTCAGCCAGAAATACTACAATGTTGCCATCAGGGCAACAAAGGTTAATGAGTTTGTAGGGTTGGTGCAGGGCGGCATGATAGTTACTTAGTATGTAACGACCCAAAATCACTAATAAGGCTTAAGGGCCTTGATTAGTGTGCCGGGAGGGCATAATTGGTTTATGTGTGAATTTATTAGTTTAATGCGTGATTATATGATAAGCATGCTAGTATGGTTATAGGAATGTAAATGTGACTATATGCTATAATTTTGAGAACCACATTATTATGTGGGTAAATTTGCAGCATGCGACTTGGGGCGATCCTAGGGAGCTAGTTAGTGGGAAAGTTACAACGGGGCTTAATACTTGAGTTTGGGCAAGTCAAGGGGTATTTTCAGGTATTGAATGGTTATTTAGGTTATCGGGTTATGGAAATAAATAATTGGAGATAAATTTGAGGATATGAAGCTTAGGTGGGAATACTGGGGAATTTTACCATTATGCCCTCAAGGGCATTTCCGGCACCTCGAGCCTCGGGATTAACTTAATTACCTAAGGATAGACTAAGAAAAAACTTAGAACTCGGTGGAAACAAAGGAACCGACCCTCCCCTCTCTCTCTCATTCTCTCTTTTTCTTTCTCAAGGAAAACCACTAGAACCTAAGGAATCCAACTGGGAATTCAATGGATTGAGCTGAAGTCTTGGAGGATTAATCTAGTGTTCATCTAAAGAGTTCAACCAGGATTAAGGTAAGCTAAAAGCTTTATGCATGGTGGTTAAATCATGTGTTTATGGGTGAGTTTTGAGGTGTTATGGGTTTTGACATTGAAGGATTGAATTGAGGAAGAAAGCATGGGAGTTAGCTCAGAAATCTTTAAGAGAGTTGGTTCATCAAAGAGGGTAAGCTCCAATCCATGGTTTAATGTTTGAATTCTGAGTTTTCATGACTAGTTTTAGTGTTCTTGAGTATGTGAGTTTCAGAAATTGAAAATGTGTTTTGATGAGTTTTAGCTTAGGTTTCTGTTGCCATGTGCTTTTGAAATCATGCAGGGATGTTTGTGATAATTGTGGTATATTATTGGGATGTTTTTGAATGGTTTTGAGTGAGGTTTGAGAGTTAAAAATGGAGGTTTTTCTGGGTTCGAAGGGGTCGGGCCGCGAAATAGTTCTTGGTGAGCCGCGACCCTCTAAAGCTGAAGTGTGCTGAGGAAGGAGGGCGGGCTGCGGCATGGGGCTTGTTGGGCCACGACCTGTGTCTAGTTCTGAGTTTAGATGGGCTCTGTTTGGGGGCTATGTCGTGGCATGGGAGGCTTGAGATGCGGCCCTTAAGGGAATTAGGGGTTTTTGGATTTTAAGCATGGGAATTTAGCCTACGGTCCTCGGGATTGATTCTACTACCGTGTTAGGTGGAATTCGATGTTCTGGAGACTAGAACCTAATCTAGAAGCCCTTTTACAATTATTAATGGTATCCCTTATCTTGGTTGTGACTAGGTATAAGCTAGGGGCTTGGGAAACGGATCGTGCTCAAGAGGCATCTCGCGTAACCAGTACATCTGGAAACTAAAGGTAAGAAAACTGCACTTGGTTGTGGATTTATAACGGGACTAAGGGTTCCCTATATTTGTATGCTTTGTAAAGGATGATATTATGCCATGTAAATAGTAGACAAACGGTCTAAGAGTGCTGAAGTTTACATTAGCGCACAGGGCGCGGCTCAGCCACTAGTAGCTGAGGACAGCTTATTATGCACTGAGCTCGGTTTAAGCGGGCCAGGGTTAGTGGGGTAAACAGAGGGTGCGACCTAAGGTGTCGACCCTGATTATTGTGTGATTTGATGGTTATTATTGTTTGGTGGATTTTTCATGCTAAATAGCTGAGTGTTGATTGATTGAGTCTTGGTTGTATCTACATGATATGTGTTTAATGTGATATGTTAAGTGTATGATCATGCTTAATGGGTTAATCAATTGTTATCATTGTTTGTTATATAATGTGATGTTTTCTTGCTGGGCCTTGGCATACGGGTGCTTCGTGGTGCAGGTAAAGGCAAGGACAAACTTGATCAGCCCTGATTCGGAGAGCTATGAGAGTAGAATGTACATGATCAGCTACTCAGCCACCACGGTTGAGAGAGAAATGAGAACCGGAGAACCGTAAGCGTCTGTTTTGCCCTTATAGTGGCTATGGTTGTTTGAACTCTGGAAATTTTGTAAACGAACTTTTGAATGCTGTTCCTTTTTGGGATCCCATGTGTAAAAATGTTTGGTTATATGAAATGTATCTTTTGAGACCAAAATCTTTTAACCCTAGAACATTAATGGTTTCAGTGACATGTTTTCAACTAAATGACTTGATTAGCATGTCCTGCACCTTTATAAGTACACAGTGTGGCGGTCTTGGCTATCCAGGGAATTACAACTTGGTATTAGAGCGTCCTAGGTTTAAGGGTTCCTGAAGACCAGCTGGACATGTACATTCGCTGCTAAAGACAAGCTCGATTCAGGGTTTGGTAATGTGTATATGTGCTTATATGCTTGTATGTCTGGAATGAATTATGAATGTTGTTATTTATTGGATTAATAGGAAGCATGAGATACTGATAGGGCCTGGCCCTTGACTGCTGTGTGAAAATATTGGGGCATGCTTATTAGCATCACTGTGCATGTAAATGAATTATGATTAACTGCATATTGTGTATGGATGGATGTCTAAATCTTAACTGTTGTGTGGTGATGTTGGGGCATGCTTATTAGCAATGCTGGTGCATGTGGATATATTCCTATATCTTAGTTGTTTGTGAATGGTTATGTTCATTTGGGGATTTTGGGGAAGCTTTTACCCTGTCATCATGATTTGATTGCCGAGTCATTGATTGTAGATTGAATTTGATAGCTATGCGTCCAAGAAAATATACGCGACTAGCCAGCACTAAGTCTGGGGCCGGAGTGGATGACCAGGTCCAGATTCCTCCGCTAGTCCTTGAGAACTGACAGCAACTTATGGAAGATATGCAAGTGCGGTTACAGAGCCAAGATGAACAGATTCGCCTATTATGCAGTAGGCTCTAGCAGGGAGTGCTGCACCTATTGTGCCACCTATAGTGGCACCAGTTAATCAGTCAGCGGAGGTTGGGAATAAAAGGGAGCCATTGTATGAGCAGTTCTGAAAGCAGCATCTCCCAACCTTTGAGGGAGGACCTGACCCACTGAAGGCTGAGCAGTGGCTGACTATGATTACTACTATCCTAGATTTCATGAGGATAGAGGGACCCGACAGAGTGGCCTGTGCCACATATATGTTGAGAGAGGATGCCCGCATCTGATACGAAGTGGCATCACAGACCAGGGACGTCACTGATTTGAGTTGGGAAGGATTTAAGACTTGTTCTGCAAGAAATACTACAATGTTGCTATCCGGGTAGCGAAAGTTAATGAGTTTGTGGGTTTGGTGCAGGGCAACATGACAGTTACTGAGTATGCCCTAAAATTTGATAGGCTTGCGAAATTTGCACCAAACCTTGTGCCTACAGATGCAGCCAGGCAAGACAGGTTTATTCGAGGGCTTAATGCTATGATAGCCCGGGATGTTAGGATCACAACGGTACCTGGGGGAACAACTTATGCTCAGGCCATTGAGAAGGCTCTTACCGCTGAGGAAGCAAAGAATAAGATTTGGAAGGAAAGTGTAGTGAGGCGTGAGGGTCGTAGAGTGGTGCCCCCTTATTCTGGGTCAGGTAAGGGCAGAGGACCAAGTGATTTTAAGAGAAAGACTTCTAACACTTCAACTGCTGCTAGTCCTGATAGGAGGAGTCGAGGTGGTCAGGGTGGCCGTCAGGGTGGTGGCGAGGCGTGGCGGACCTATCCGGAGTGCCCGAGGTGTAGAAAACGCCGTCAGGGCGAATGTCGGGCCAAGGCTTGCTATGTGTGTGGAATGGTGGGGCTTCTTGAGAAGGACTACCCAACAATGAAGAAAGGGGAAGCAGGAAAGGTGGACAGCTTGACTCCAGCTCGAGTATTCACCTTGACACAGGCAGAGGCCGAGGCTAGTCCCTCGGTAGTGACAGGTCAGCTTTCTAGCACTAGCTCTCCTTTTACTGTATTGATTGACTCTGGTGCTACACATTCATTTGTTTCTAGTAGAGTGATTGATAGACTGTATAGACCTAGTGAGTATCAGACTGCGAGGTTTGGGACTTTATTGCCTACAGGGGCACTGGTAGTTTCTAGGAGGTGGATTAGGGCACTGCCAGTGATGGTTGATAGTAGGGAGCTTTCGGTAGATCTGATTGTGTTACACATGGAGGATTTTGACATGATCTTAGGGATGGATTGGTTGGTCAGGTATAGGGCTACTATTGACTGCAGGAAGAAGATGGTGACTTTTCAGCCTGAGGGCGAGGATCCTATTGTTTTCGTGGGTGCGGTATGTGGACCCCGTGTACCCATGATATTAGCATTGAGAGCCAGAGACTTGTTACAGGGTGGATGTATAGGTTTTCTGGCTAGTATAGTGGACACTACCAGGGTTTTGCCAGTGGGGCCAGGAGAGACCAGGGTGGTTTGTGAGTTTTTGGATGTAATTCCTGAGGAGCTACCAGGATTACCGCTGCGTAGAGAGATTCAGTTTGTTATTGAGCTAGCACCGGGGACAGAACCAGTATGAAGAGCACCATATAGGAGGGCACCAGCAGAGTTGAAGGAATTGAAGATACAGCTACAAGAACTTCTGGATTTGGGATTCATCAGGCTGAGTTACTCTCCATGAGGCGCTCTAGTTTTGTTTGTTAAGAAGAAGGACAGAACTTTAAGGATGTGTATAGATTACAGAGAATTGAACAATTTGACTATCAAGAATAAGTACCCTCTACCAAGGATCGACGACTTGTTCGATCAGCTGCAGGGAAAGACGGTGTTCTCAAAGATTGATCTTCGATCTGGTTATCACCAGCTGAGGATTAAAGATAAGGACATACCGAAGACGACCTTCCGAATGTGGTATGGGCACTGTGAGTTCTTGGTCATGTCTTTTGGTTTGACCAAGGTCCCGGCAGCTTTCATGGATCTGATGAACAGGGTGTTCAAGGACTTCTTGGATCATTTTGTCATTGTCTTCATCGATGACATCTTAGTGTACTCAAGTTCAGAGGCAGAGCACGAGCGACATCTTCGACAGGTCTTACACAGGTTAAGGGAACATCGGTTATATGCCAAGTTTAAGAAGTGTGAATTTTGGTTGCCAGAGGTAACTTTTCTTGGGCATATAGTTGGGGCAGAGGGAATTAAGGTGGATTCATCCAAGGTGGAGGCAGTAAGGGATTGGCCGAGGCCAAGGAACGCCTCGGAGGTGCGGAGTTTCCTTGGGTTAGCGGGTTGCTACAGGAAGTTTGTAGAGGGATTCTCAAAGATTGATTCACCAATGACAGAGTTAACACGAAAGAATCAGAAGTTTTTTTGGTCAGAAAAGTGCGAGCACAGTTTCCAAGAGTTGAAGCATCGACTTATTTCTGCACTGGTGTTAAGTCTTCCTTCGGAGGAAGGAAAGTTTGTGGTGTACTGTGATGCGTCAAGGATGGGTCTAGGTTGTGTGTTGATGCAGAATGAGAAAGTTATAGCTTATGCATCGCGACAACTGAAGGAGTATGAGCATTGATATCCTACCCATGATCTGGAACTAGCAGCAGTGGTATTCTCACTGAAGGTGTGGCAACATTATCTGTATGGGGAAAAGTGCTAGATATACACTGATCATAAGAGTTTGAAGTATTTCTTCACCCAGAAGGATCTGAATATGAGACAGAGGCGTTGGTTGGAGTTGGTTAAGGATTATGATTGTGACATTCTCTACCACCCAGAGAATGCCAATGTTGTGGCAGATGCATTGAGCCGGAAGGGCTCTGGGCTGTTGGCTGATGAGATGACAAGGGCAAGGATAGAGCTGGTGGTGGGCCAGTTGGCCAATGTTACTTTGCAGTCGACCCTGCTAAAGCGAATAAAGGAGGGTCAGTTGGTAGATGCGCAGTTGCAGGAGGTTAGACAGCATGTCTTAGCGGGGAAAGCTAAGGATTATTCTATTTCTGAGACTGGTGTGCTTCGATATCAGGGACGGATTTGTGTTCCTGCAGATGAAGGGATCAGACGAGAGATACTGGATGAGTCTCACACTACGCCATACTCGCTTCATCCAGGTACCACGAAGATGTATCAGGATCTACGAACATTATATTGGTGGCCCGGGATGAAGAAGGATGTGGTAGAGTATGTGGCCAGGTGTTTGACATGTCAGCAGGTGAAGGCTGAGCATCAGCGACCAGCAGGGTTACTTCAGCCTTTGGGTATCCCAGAGTGGAAGTGGGAGGACATTACCATGGATTTTTTGGGAGGTCTACCCCGGACGGTGGGACTTCACGACTAAGTGTGGGTGATAGTGGACAGGTACACCAAATCAACTCATTTTCTGCCAGTGAGGTTGGCGTACACTGTGGAACAGTATGCAGAGTTGTATGTGAGGGACATAGTTCGTCTCCATGGGGTTCCTAAGTCTATTGTATCTGATCGAGACCCTATCTTTACCTCCAAGTTTTGGGGAGCTCTGCAGAGAGCCACGGGGACTCAGTTGAAGTTTAGCACAACCTTCCATCCTCAGACTGATGGACAGTCTGAGAGGATGATTCAGGTGTTGAAGGATATGCTTAGGGCGTGTGTGATTGACTTCGAAGGATCTTGGGGTTAGTATCTCCCATTGATCGAATTTTCGTATAACAACAGTTGTCATTCCACGATTGGAGTGGCCCCTTATGAGATGCTATATGGAAGGAAGTGTAGGTCGCCCATTCATTGGGATGAGATGGGTGAGAGAAAGTATTTGGGGCCGGACATGGTTCTAAAGACAAGTGAAGGTATTGAGAAGATCCAAGTCAGGATGCTTGCTTCACAAAGTAGACAGAAAAGCTACGCTGATCCCAAGCATAGGAACATGGAGTTCCAGGTTGGGGACCACGTGTTTTTGCGAGTTTCACCACTACGAGGTGTGAGGAGTTTGGAGTAAAGGGCAAGCTGAGCCCTCGGTTTGTTGGACCTTTCGAGATTCTAGAAAGGATTGGACAGGTGGCTTACAGGTTGGCCTTGCCACCGTCGTTGTCGGGAGTTCACGATGTATTCCATGTCTCTATGTTGCGGAAATATTTCTCAGATTCGACGCATGTATTGAAGTACGAGGACTTAGAGTTACAGACAGATTTGTCCTATGAGGAGCGACCAGTTCAGATTTTGGATTGGAAGGATAAAGTTCTACGGAATAAGACGATTCCATTAGTTAAAGTATTGAGGAGAAATAGAAGGGTCGAGGAAGCGACTTGGGAGCTAGAGACAGTGATGTGGGATTAGTATCCCGAGCTATTCAGGTAAATTTTGAGGAAGAAATTCTCAGTAGGAGGGGATAGTTGTAACAACCCAAAATCACTAATAAGGCTTAAGGGCCTTGAGTAGTGGGTCGGGAAGGCATAATTGGTTTATGTGTGAATTTATTAGTTTAACGCGTGATTATATGATAAGCATGCTCGTATGGTTATAGGAATGTAAATGTGATTATATGCTATAATTGTGAGAACCACATTATTATGTGGGTAAATATGCAGCATGCGACTTGGGGCGATCCTAGGGAGCTAGTTAGCGGGAAAGTCACAACGGGGCTTAATACTTGACTTTGGGCAAGGCAAGGGGTATTTCAAGTATTGAATGGTTATTTAGGTTATCAGTTTATTGAAATAAATAATTGGAGATATATTTGAGGTTAGGAAGCCTAGGTGGGAATACTGGGGAATTTTACCATTTTTCCCTCGGGAGCGTTTCCGGCACCCCGAGCCTCAGGATTAACTTAATTACCTAAGTATAGACTAAGTAAAAACTCAGAACTCGGTGGAAACAAAGGAACCGACCCTCCCCTCTCTCTCTCATTCTCTCTTCTTCTTTCTCAAGGAAAACCACTAGAACCTAAGGAATCCAGTTGGGAATTCAATGGATTGAGCTGAAGTCTTGGAGGATTATTCTAGTGTTCATCTAAAGAGTTCAACCAGGATTAAGGTAAGCTAAAAGCTTTATGCATGATGGTTAAATTATGTGTTTATGGGTGAGTTTTGAGGTGTTATGGGTTTTGACATTGAAGGATTGAATTGAGGAAGAAAGCATGAGAGTTAGCTCATAAATCTTTAAGAGAGTTGGTTCATCAAAGAGGGTAAGCTCTAATCCATGATTTAATGTTTGAATTCTGAGTTTTCATGACTAGTTTTAGTGTTCTTGAGTATGTGAGTTTCAGAAATTGAAAATGTGTTTTGATGAGTTTTAGCTTAGGTTTCTGTTGCCATGTGCTTTTGAAATCATGCAGGGATGTTCGTGATAATTGTGGTATATTATTGGGATGTTTTTTAATGGTTTTGAGAGAGGTTTGAGAGTTAAAAATGGAGGTTTTTCTGGGTTCGAAGGGGTCGGGCCGCGAAATAGTTCTTGGTGAGCCGCGACCCTCTAAAACTGAAGTGTGCTGAAGAAGGAGGGCGGGCCGCGGCATGGGGCTTGTAGGTAGTTCTGACCTAAGGTGTCGACCCAGATTATCATGTGATTTGATGGTTATTATTGTTTGGTGGATTTATCATGCTGAATAGCTGAGTGTTGATTGACTAAGTCTTGGTTGTACCTACGTGCTACGTGCTATGTGCTTAATGTGATATGTTAAATGTATGATCATGCTTAATGGGTTATTCAATTGTTATCATTGTTTGTTATATAATGTGATGTTTTCTTGCTGGGCCTTGGCTCACAGGTGCTTCGTACATGATTAGTTGCTCAGCCACCACGGTTAAGAGAGAGACAGGAACATGAGAACCATAAACGTCTGTTTTTCCCTTAGAGTGGCTAATGGTTGTTTGAACTCTGGAAATTTTGTAAACTGACTTTTGAATGTTGTTCCTTTTTGGGATCCCATGTGTAAAAATGTTTAGTTATATAAAATGTATCTTTTGAGATCAAAATCTTTTAACCCTAGCACATTAATGGTTTAAGTGTCACATTTTCAACTAAATGACTTGATTAGCAAGTCCTGCACATTTATATGTACACAGTGTAGTGGTCTTGGCTATCCAGGGCATTACATAGCATGCCCTAAAATTTGATAGACTTGCGAAATCTGCACCAAATCTTGTGCCTACAGATGCAGCCAGACAGGACAGGTTTATTCGAGGGATTAATTCGAGGGCTTAATGAAATAATCAAAACCTACGGCTTTGATCAAAATATTCATGAGCCCTGTGTTTACCAATTGAAGGCAAATCAAATAGTGGTATTCCTGGTTCGTTATGTAGATGATATCTTACTCATTGGAAACAATATTCAGAAATTATCAGATGTGAAGAATTTGCTGAGCACTCAATTCCAGATGAAGGATTTGGGTGAAGCAAGTTATGTTCTAGGTATTCAGATCATCAAGGATAGAAAGAACAAACTTTTAGCTCTATCTCAAGCAGCTTACACTGATAAAGTGCTTGAACGTTTCTCAATGACAAATTCCAAGAAAGGACGTCTACCGTCCTGCCATGGAATTCATCTTTCAAAGAAGCAGTCTCCCCAGACTCCTGAAGAGGAAGATGAAATGAGAAAAGTTCCTTATGCATCTGCAGTTGGAAGTCTGATGTATGTCATGTTGTGTACTAGACTAGATATCTGCTATGCAGTGGGAGTAGTGAGCAGGTATCAGTCAAACCCAGGACCGGAACATTGGATAGCAGTTAAGCATATTCTGAAGTATTTGAGATGGACTAGGGATTATATGTTAGTCTACAAGGGTGGTGTTCTGAACTCTGTAGGCTACACCAATTCAGATTTTTAGACTGAAGTCGATGACAGGAAGTCTACTTCTGGAACAGTGTTTACTCTTGGGGGTGGAGCTGTGATTTGGAGAAGCGTAAAGCAGTCTGCAATCTCAGATTCCACCATGGAGGCTGAGTACATAGCCGCGTCAGAAGCAGCTAAGGAAATAGTCTGGCTAAAGAAGTTCTATTCGGATCTTGGTGTTATTCCAGAAATGGATAAACCGCTTGTGTTGTTTTGTGACAATACAAGAGCGATAGCCAACTCGAAAGAACCTCTAAGTCTCAAGAGGAGTAAGCATATAGAAAGGAAGTATCACATTATTCGAGAATATGTGGCCAATGGAGATGTGAAGGTTATGAAGATTGCAACTAAAGACAATCTTGCGGATCCGTTTACGAAGACACTACCAGAAGCTACATTTGATAAGCATATCAAGGTTATGGGATTAGTAGAATTAAGACATTAGTTTCAATTAGTGCAAGTGGGAGTTTGATGGGGTTTTATGCCCTAATTAAAACCCAAATTCTTTGTAATCTCATTTTATTATCAATAAAAGAATAATAATCATTTTTTGACTTGGTTAATCACTTTACTCACATGTTTTATTTTCATGATTATTTGTTTAATACAAACTTCTATTAAATCCTGAGCATATAGCCAATCTTATATATAGTGACGTAATCACAGTGGAATATAAATATGATTATATGTTCAAAATAAGTTAGTCCTAAGATTAGTCAGTGCACATGATTTACACTGACTTGCCAATCTACGATATGATCTACTTACACATTACAGTGTTATGTTCTTTCCAGAACATTAACAAAGTAGATAAGATCGGATGTATTTGTTACATCGGACATGACCGATATTGACAGTTGATAAGATAAGTAAACATACATGTTGACCGCGTTTTTGGCCAACGACGTGAGAACGTCAAAAACGATAAAACCTTCAAGAGAAATTAAACGACACAGACGGTTTTATAAAGAAAGTAAATAACACACACAATTTTTATAGTGGTTCAGCCCCAATATGTTGGTAATAGCCTAATCCACTTAGAGTTGTGATTATAGATCTGCACTCAAGATCAGATGAACTGAGCCAACTGAGTTTCTTCAGTACAGATTACAAGAATACAAGAATTCTTTCAGATAGAAGCACTTTCCCTCTCTAGAAAACTCAGACCCAAAATTTCCCAAAAGTCCTCTTTCTGATCTCATAAACCATGTATTTATAGGCTTAGGATCATACATTTGATATCCCCTAGAATCGGGATATTTTATTATTCTTATTATATTTAAATTACAAAAATATTCAAAATGTAATAGAACACCCAATTTGTGGGAAGAATGAGAGATTCCCGCGTATGCCAAGACCGATTCTTGTTGAAGCCGTTTCTGGGAATCTTGACGTAGTCTGCTCTACCTAGTTGATGAATATCACCTTCTGGTTGGCCATACCTCTGCTGGTCGGACATGCACTTACTAGTAGGACATGCACTTGCTGGTAGGACATGCACTTGCTGGTAGGACATGCACATGTCTCGTCTAACATGGCACTCTGGTCTAACATGCCATATCTTGTCTAACATGGCACTCTGGTCTAACATACCATTTCTCGTCTAACATGGCACTCTGGTCTAACATGCCATATCTCGTCTAACATGGCACTCTGGTCTAACATGCCATATCTCGTCTAACACGGCACTCTGGTCTAGCATGCCATATCTCTCATCTAACATGGCACTCTGGTCTATCATGCCATATCTCTAGTCTAACATGGCACACTGGTCTAGCATGACATTTCTGGGCAGCAAAGTCATTACTGGGCAACAATGTCACTTCTGGGTAGTAATGTCACTCCTGGGCAGTAATGTCACTACTGGTCGGACAAGGTCATGCCTGGTCGGTCATGACACTTTTCAAGCTAGTCAAAATTTTATCACAACTCTAAGGAGCCAATACATTTATTGACTATTAATGTGTCTTTTACTAACCATGCATTGCCACTTGTCACCTCTATTGCCACGTCATCGATCTCCAATTTTTGGGGATAACAATACCGTTATTATCTATTCTAGTCATATCATATAGTTGACCATAGTTCAATGCAGTCTCAATTCTGAGTGGTTAGTATTCCAACTGATTGTATTATTTGAGTTCTTTGACTTGTTCGTTACCAGCTTACCCTACGGACTAGCCCATACTTACATCTTGGGAACTCGGTAGTATAATTGAGTGAAAGTGTTGATCATAGATATGAACATCTATAGCTTCTAATGAAGAAGTGAAACGATGGTTTCCTTTTAGTTTGGTTCAAGGTGTTAAATGATAGAGATCTCATTTCATTAATTAAATTAGTTTACTGAAATATCATTTACAAGGAACTAAGTGTATTAAGAATAAAATGCAATGAGGGTAAAACGGTATTTTAGTCCTATCTTATTGTAGACCGTCTATAGAGGATTGAGTGACAATTATTGTTGTAACAATGGATAATTAATAGCGTATCTATATTTGTTATAGAGCGTTCTATGAATTCAAGAGTGCAATTCCGAGTCTATAGTGGAGTCACGAGGATTTAATAAGTTAGTAAATTTATTTGTTAGATTTATGATAACTTATTGGAGCTTGATTTCATAGGCCCATGGTCCCCATTGTACCTTGGATAAAATCATCTAGATAGTCTCAATTAATTGATTTAATCATCAATTAGAATTATCAAAGTTGACCAAGTCAATTTTGGATAGTTTCACGGAGTTGTGTAATTTTGAGAAGAAAATAGAAATTATGGCAGATTTATTAATTAAGATAAATTGGTATCTAAATTAATAAACATGTTTAAATCAAGGTTCAAATTATGAATATTTAATTTTATAAAGGATTTAAATCATTATTTAATTAATTAAATCAATAGAAAATAATAAAGGCATTGATTTTAAGTCCAATGGGCTTATAATCAAATGGGAAATTTCACGGGCCTAATCCCATGATAATTTCAACTTAGGGCTTAAAAATGGCTGTTATTTTATTGATTTTTTAATTAAATTAAATTTCCTAATTGAGTCTATAAAAGGAGTGCTTAGAGAGAAGTCAAAACATAAGTTTGAGAAGTCACAAGTCAGATTTTCTGATAGTTTTAGATTCTCTCTAAACACAAGTCATTTTCTAAGCCTCTTTGTTATTTTCTCTTCTTCTCTCTATATCTATCTCATGTGTTGAGAATTGCCCACACTAGTCTAGGTGGTTCTAAGGATACATTGGAAGATTGTGAAGAAAATAGAAGATCGGTTCAGTTTCTTGATAATACTCTGCGACAGAGAGGATACAAGAGTTAGAGAAACTGAAGGAATGACTCTTTAATTCCGCTACGTACACTGTAAGCATTCTATTCTTTGTTTCTCTTTGAATTCAATTTTAGAAACATGTTTTAGGCTATCTCGTATTAATTTGTTTAATATTAGATATACATGAAAATAAATAAAGATCATGTATAAGCTAATCTAACAACTGGCCTCAGAGCATTTGGTAATCTTTATTTTCATGCATGAACATGTTTAAAATTGGATTATTTGATATGCTTTAATAATTGGATAGTTTTTCATGTTTTTATGAACATATTGATTTTATGTGAATTTTAGCAATTTTTAGGTTATTCTGTTGTATTTTCTATGCTATTAATTTTTATATATGTTTATTTTGTGTAAAGCATCTTAAAAATTAATTAGAAAATGGTTTTGGTTGAAAAAATTGCACACACATTTTTTTTCGAAATTTTTTCTTCTGACTGCAATGCGCGCGCGCATCCCTCGACAGCCTCCTGTGTTGCGCGCGCACACCACTGCATCCCAGCCAATGAACAGTACCCGATACGGGTACTATTCATCCTTTTTTTTTTTTGAAAATTAAAGAAAATTAAAATTGTGGATATTTATTATTTATAATCAAAGTAAAAAATATCAGATTTATTTTGTATTTAAAATGGTTTTTTTTTTAAAAAAGAAAGATATTTTTGTTAGTTGAGATTTAAATAATTAGATATTTTCTACAAACATTCAAATTCAAATTTAAAAATAGACTAACAACTTAATTTTAAATCTTTTAATATATTAAAATATTAGAATTATGATATCAGATATTTAAGATATTTTCATTTAAATTCTTGATATTTTTATTAAATCTTTATTTGAAAATATAAATATCTTTTTATTCTATAGTTTTTAATATTTAAATTATTTGAAATTTGAACATTGTTAGTTAGATATTTTTATGGATATTTTAATTTGTTTAACTATTTTGAGATATTTTAGGGTCGTTATAACTATTTATATTTTATTTATTTTTTTAATGGTTAAAATATTAGCTAATAGTTATAACAACACAAGATATTTTGGAAAATATTTAAGATATTGATTTTAAAATTTAAAATTGGTTAAATTTTGAAAAATATCATTTTTTTTCAGCCAATTAATAAAATATATATTTTTTTAATAAATGGGATTTAAATTAACTTTGGTTAATTGTTGATGAATCCTATTTAAATTAAATTAATATTTTTTTTCAAATTAACCTAAAACCAAGTTGATTGTTGATAAATGAAATTTAAATTAACTATTGTTAATTGTTGATAAATTTCATTTAAATTGACTTATTTTTTGTAAAAAATTAATTAATTTGAATTTTTTTTATATAAATTCTAGATAATTAATTTTGGTATTTTTGCAAATGAAATAAATTGTGATATTTTGCATAAATTCATAGAATTGCTCATATAGTAACATGATTAGGCCCATCCAATTATAACATGTCTGTTTGCACTATATGTGGTATTTTTGCAATTGGGCTTAGATGCATATAGTGGCCCATATGTTTGTTAGATATATGGTATTTTGCCAAATAAAATATTCATAAAATGATAGGTTTTATTTGGGCCCATTAGAAAATGTAAAGTTTAAATTCCTCTCTTGTGGGTGATTCCACTTGTGAAGGCCCATTTGCTTTGCATGACTATAGTGGGCCTAATCAATTAATAACGATTAATAAAACGAAGGTTTAAATTTCTGTCTTTTGGACCTTGTATGGAAGATAGGGGGCCTTTGTAGTGGGAATGACATACTGGACCCAGCTCTCCTCCATATAAGCCCAATCGTTAAGGCCCATTTACCTGAGTTGAACTTAATTGTATAGGTTCATTATATAAGTTAAACCTAAATATTGATTAGCAACAAATTAATTGAATTTGTTTCAATGTGACACTTTAGAATTAATAGGAAATTATAGGACTTTGGTTTTAAAAATTTAATCTGTTTAATTTTTTTTAGAAAACCGTAGTCATTAATTTTCTAAAAATAAATAATAAAAATACTATTTTTAATTTTATAATGAGCTTATTTTAAGAATTTTATTCGATCTCCACCGTTGGTTTAACATATTCAATAGCTTAATGGGGCCTCGAGGCGCTTTGATTCATCCCCCTACGGAAGGTGTTCATTAGCTATTTTGACAAGGTTAGATTTCGAAAGAAAGATAATTATAGGTCAAATTCTACTAGACTCATCCCTACGGTGACTACTAGGACTAAATCTATGATTATTGAAACCGTGGGTCTAGCTCATAAAATAAGAGATTTTGTTTTCTTATTTTGATCGAATAGTAGGTTGTTAATAGTGGTGTCCATTATTAAATGAGTTTACAACTCTATTTAACTAGTGGTATTTTTTACTCTCGCCAACCGGGAAAAGGATATCATAGATTAGTCAAAAACCTAAAGAAATAGAGATATGATTGTTTTTGGTATTTTTTGTCATATCTTACATATTTTTGGTATATGTTGTGCTATTTCTTGAAATTTGTGTGAATAGAAGTTTTAGTGAGCAAATGTGATTGATTTCTATTTTATTGATAATTTGTAGTTTTAAGCTAAGTAGTGTCTGTGTCTACTCCCATCCTTTCTCAACTTTCGATGGAGAAACTCACTGGAGAAAACTTCCTCAATTGGAAGCAAAATATCAACATAGAGTTGATTGGTGACAACTCTGAATTCGTCATGATTGAGGAATCCCCAGAATGAGCACCGTGTCCGCACGTTAGTGATGGCACTGTCAATGCTCGTGATGGTACCGTAAATGCTTGGATAGCACCGTCTCTGCACGTTTGTGATGGCACCGTCTCTGCACGTTCGTGCTCAACTCAACTATGGTCTGACGCAGCTCATGAACGAGCTTCAGATTATTGAACCTGTCATGGGTGGACCTAGTAAAGGAGGTGAAAATAAGACTACTGATGTTGCTGCTCATCTAACTAAGGCTGAAGCTAACCAAGCTTCGTCTTCGAACGCTAGAAACAAGAGGAAAGGTGGACAAAACAATAACCCCAAGCCTGCAAAGGCTGCAAAGACGAGTGCACAACCAAGTGCATAGACGCCTAAGGGGAAAACAAGAAAAACAAGAAAGGTAAAGATAAGTGCTTTCACTGGAAAGAGAAGGGGCATTGGAAACGAGATTGCCCTAAGTTTCTAGCAGCGAAAAACAAAGGTAATGATTATAGTTCATTTATCTTGGAAACATGTGTTTTAGAGAATGATAAATCCTTTTGGATTATTAATTCTGGATCTACTAACCATGTTTGTAACTCTTTACAGCTTCTTGAATCGTGGGAGGAAGTGAACGAAGGCAGTTTAAAGCTTAGAGTTGGGAACAGAGCGTTCGTTGCGGTCCAAGCTAGAGGAAGAGCTCGTTTGAAGTTCGGAAATAAATTTTTAATTTTAAAAGATGTATTTTTTATTCTGGATTTTAGTAGAAATTTAATTTCAGTTTCCATGTTGCAATTAGAACGATTTGTTATGACTTTCACAAGTTTTAATATATCTATTTCTTTCAATGGATCACAATTATGTATTTCATGTTTGGAAAACAAGATTTATATTATGCGACCTAACGAACCCCTCGTTCTTAATAATGATTTATTCAAAGTAGCTAAACCTAGGACCAATAAACGTCAAAAGACCGATAGCAATAATATGGCGTATTTATGGCACTTGAGACTAGGTCACATTGGCTATTATAGGATTCAAAGACTTACAAAGGACGGACCTTTGAGGGAACTCACCTTAGGTGAATTACCTGTTTGTGAATCTTGTTTAGAAGGCAAACTGACCAAGCGTCCATTCTCTGCAAAGGGAGGGCCAAAGAACCACTTGGTCTTGTGCATTTAGATGTTTGTGGACCTTTGAATGTACAAGCCAGGGGTGGTTTTGAGTATTTCGTCACTTTCATTGACAATTACTCTAGATACTCATGTCTTTACCTAATGCATAGGAAATCAGAAACATTTTCAAAGTTTCAGGAATTCCTAGCAATGGCTCAGAACCAATTAGGTAAAACATTAAAGATCTTGCGATCTGATAAGGGTGGAGAATATTTGGATATGCAGTTCCAAGATCATTTAACTGAACTTGGGATTTTATCACAACTTACTACCCCAGGTACTCCGCAACAAAATGGTGTAGCGGAACGCCGGAACAGAAATTTATTGGAAATGGTTAGATGCATGCTTAGTTACTCAACTCTACCAACTTCATTCTGGGGACATGCAATTTAAACCGTGAATGACATTCTCAATGTCGTGCCGTCAAAATCAATCCCCAAAACACCTTTAGAGCACTGGAATGGTCGTGAACCTAGTTTACGCCATTATAGAATCTGCAGATGTCCTGCTCACGTCTTGAGGAAAAAGGAGGGAAAGCTAGAACCGCAAACTGAAGTTTGCATGTTTGTTGGCTATCCTAAAGGTACTCGGGGTGGACTTTTCTATAGTCATTCAGAAAAGAAAGTGTTTACTTCTACAAATGCAACTTTTCTGGAAAATGACTATGTCAAGAACTTTAAACCTCGTAGCAAAGTAGTTTTAGAGGAGATGGTTAAAGAATTGACTCCAACCAATGTTCCATTGTCATCAACGCGAGTTGATGATGAAATTCCCACTCTTCATGTACAACCGACGCAATTCGATTTAAATGAAGAAAGTACCACTATTCCTGAGCAAACAGTCACGAAGCCTCGTCATAGTGGGAGGGTTTCTAGGAACCCAGTTCGCTGTAGTTTGGATGGTGAAACCAATATGGTTGTTGGTGACACTAGTGATGATGATCCATTGTCTTTCAAACAGGCAATGGCTAGCCCTGAAAAGGAACTATGGCTCGAAGCCATGAAACAGGAAATGGAGTCCATGTACTCAAATTCTGTCTGGGATCTTGTGGAAGCACCTAGTGACTTTAGGGCCATTGGGTGCAAGTGGATCTACAAGAAGAAACGAGGCGTTGATGGAAATATCGAGACTTATAAAGCTCAATTAGTGGCAAAGGGTTATACCCAAAGAGAAGGCATGGACTATGAGGAAACTTTTAGTCTGGTAGCCATGTTCAAATCCATTCGCATCCTCCTATCCATAGCAGCCGCTCTCGACTATGAGATTTGGCAAATGGACGTCAAGACAACTTTTCTTAATGGAAAGCTTGACGAAGTCATTTATATGGATCAACCAGAAGGATTTAAAGTATCTGGACAAAAAGGAAAAGTTTGTAAGTTAAATAGGTCCATCTATGGACTTAAGAAAGCTTCTCGTTCCTGTAATCTTAGGTTTGATGAAATAATCAAAACCTATGGCTTTGAACAAAATATTGATGAGCCTTGTGTTTACCAACTGAAGGCAAATCAAATAGTGGTATTCCTGGTTCTTTATGTAGATGATATCTTACTCATTGGAAACAATATTAAGAAATTATCAAATGTGAAGAATTGGCTAAGCACTCAATTCCAGGTGAAGGATTTGGGTGAAGCAAGTTATGTTCTAGGTATCCAGATCATCAAGGATAGAAATAACAAACTTTTAGCTCTATCTCAAGCAGCTTACACTGATAAAGTGCTTGAACGTTTCTCAATGACAAATTCCAAGAAAGGACGTCTACCGTCCTGCCATGGAATTCATCTTTCAAAGAAGCAGTCTCCCCAGACTCCTGAAGAGGAAGATGCAATGAGAAAAGTTCCTTATGCATCTGCAGTTGGAAGTCTGATGTATGTCATGTTGTGTACTAGACTAGATATCTGCTATGCAGTGGGAGTAGTGAGCTGGTATCAGTCAAACCCAAGACCGGAACATTGGATAGAAGTTAAGCATATTCTGAAGTATTTGAGACGGACTAGGGATTATATGTTAGTCTACAAGGGTGGTGTTCTGAACTCTGTAGGCTACACCAATTCAGATTTTCAGACTGAAGTCGATGACAGGAAGTCTACTTCTGAAATGGTGTTTACTCTTGGGGGTGGAGCTATGATTTGGAGAAGCATAAAGCAGTCTGCAATCTCAGATTCCACCATGGAGGCTGAGTACATAGCCGCGTCAGAAGCAGCTAAGGAAATAGTCTGGCTAAAGAAGTTCTATTCGGATCTTGGTGTTATTCCAGAAATGGATAAATCGCTTGTGTTGTTTTGTGACAATACAAGAGCGATAGCCAACTTGAAAGAACCTCTAAGTCTCTAGAGGAGTAAGCATATAGAAAGGAAGTATCACATTATTCAAGAATATGTGGCCAGGGGAGATGTGAAGGTTATGAAGATTGCAACTAAAGACAATCTTGCGGATCCGTTTACAAAGACACTACCAGAAGCTACATTTGATAAGCATACCAAGGATATGGGATTAGTAGAATTAAGACATTAGTTTCAATTAGTGCAAGTGGGATTTTGTTGGGGTTTTATGCCCTAATTAAAACCCAAATTCTTTGTAATCTCATTTTATTATCAATAAAAGAATAGAAATTATTTTTTGACTTGGTTAATCACTTTGCTCACATATTTTATTTTCATGATTATTTGTTTAATATAAACTTCTATTAAATCCTAAGCATATAGCCAATCTTATATATAGTGACGTAATCACAGTGGAATATAAATATGATTATATGTTCAAAATAAGTTAGTCATAAGATTAGTCAGTGCACAGGATTTACACTGACTTGCCAATCTACGATATGATCTACTTACACATTACAGTGTTATGTTCTTTCCAGAATATTAGCAAAGTAGATAAGATCGGATGTATTTGTTACATCGGACAGGACTGATATTGACAGTTGATAAGATAAGTAAACATACCGTTATTATCTATTCTAGTCATATCATATAGTTGACCATAGTTCAATTCAATCTCAATTCTGAGTGGTTAGTATTCTAACTGATTGTATTATTTGAGTTCTTTGACTTGTTCGTTACCAGCTTACCCTACGGACTAGCCTATACTTACATCTTGAGAACTTGGTAGTATAATTGAGTGGGAGTGTTGATCATAGATATGAACATCTATAGCTTCTAATGAAGAAGTGAAACGATGGTTTCCTTTTAGTTTGGTTCAAGGTTTTAAATGATAGAGATCTCATTTCATTAATTAAATTAGTTTACTGAAATATCATTTACAAGGAACTAAGTGTTTTAAGGATAAAATACAATGAGGGTTAAAATAGTATTTTAGTCCTATCTCATTGTAGACCGTCTATAGAGGATTGTGTGACAATTATGGTTGTAACAATGGATAATTAATAGCGTATCTATATTTGTTATAGAGCGTTCTATGAATTCAAGAGTGCAATTCCGAGTCTATAGTGGAGTCACGAGGATTTAATAAGTTAGTAAATTTATTTGTTAGATTTATGATAACTTATTGGAGCTTGATTTCATAGGCCCATGGTCCCCATTGTACCTTGGATAACTCACCTAGATAGTCTCAATTAATTGATTTAATCATCAATTAAAATTATCAAAGTTGACCAGGTCAATTTTGGATAGTTTCACAGAGTTGTGTAATTTTGAGAAGAAAAGAGAAATTATGGCAGATTTATTAATTAAGATAAATTGGTATCTAAATTAATAAATAAATTTAAATCATGGTTCAAATTATGAATAATTAATTTGATAAAGGATTTAAATAATTATTTAATTAATTAAATCAATAGAAAATAATATAGGCCTTGATTTTAAGTCCAATGGGCTTATAATCAAATGGGAAATTTCACGGGCCTATAGCCCATGATAATTTCGACCTAGGGCTTCAAAATGGCTGTTATTTTATTGATTTTTTAATTAAATTAAATTGCCTAATTGAGTCTATAAAAGGAGTGCTTAGAGAGAAGTCAAAACATAAGTTTGAGAAGTCACAAGTTAGATTTTCTGATTGTTTTAGATTCTCTCTAAACACAAGTCCTTTTCTAAGCCTCTTTGTTATTTTCTCTTCTTCTCTCTATATCTATCTCATGTGTTGAGAATTGCCCACACTAGTCTAGGTGGTTCTAAGGATACATTGGAAGATTGTGAAGAAAATAGAAGATTGGTTCAGTTTCTTGATAATACTCTGCGACAGAGAGGATACAAGAGTTAGAGAAACTAAAGGAATGACTCTTTAATTCCGCTGCGTACACTGTTAGTATTCTATTCTTTGTTTCTCTTTGAATTCAATTTTAGAAACATGTTTTAGGCTATCTCGTATTAATTTGTTTAATATTAGATATACATGAAAATAAATAAAGATCCTGTGTAAGCTAATCTAACTGCCCAGGCTTTTGAGAAGGCTCTTACCGCTGAGGAAGTGGAGAATAAGATTTAGAAGGAAAGTGTAGTGAGGTGTGAGGGTCACAGAGTGGTGCCTCCTTATTCTGGGTCTGGTAGGGGCGGAGGCCCCAGTGATTTTAAGAGAAAGACCCCTGACACTTCGACCGCTGCTGATCCTGATATCAGCCGCAGTCGGGGTAGTCAGGTTGGCCGTTTGGGCGGCGGTGAGGCATGGAGAAGTTATCCGGAGTGCTCAAGGTGCAGAAGACGCCATCAGGGCGAATGTTGGACCAAGGTCTGCTATGTGTGTGAAACAGTGGGGCACCTCAAGAAGGACTTCCCAACAGTGAAGGATGGGGAAGCAGGAAAGGTGGATAGCTTGACTCCAACTCGAGTGTTCACTTTGACACAGGCGGAGGCTGAGGCTAGTCCCTCGGTAGTGACAGGTCAGCTTTCTAGCGCTGGCTTTCCTTTTACTTTATTGGTTGATTCTGGTGCTACGCATTCATTTGTTTCTACTAAAGTTATTCATAGATTGTGTAGACCTAGTGAGTATCGGACTACGGGGTTTGGGACGTTATTGCCTACTGGGGAACTGATAGTTTCTAGTAGGTGGATTAGGGCACTGCCAGTGATGATTGATAGTAGGAAGATTTCAATAGACTTGATTGAGCTAGACATAGAAGATTTTGATATGATCTTAGGGATGGATTGGCTGGTCTGGTATGGGGCTACTGTTGACTGCAGGAAGAAAATGGTGACTTTTGAGCCAGAGGGCGAGGATCCTTTTATTTTCGTGGGTGTGACATATGGACCCCCCACACCCATGATATTAGCACTGAGTGCCAATGTCTTGTTACAGGGAGGATGTATAGATTTTCTGGCTAGTGTGGTGGACACTACCAGGGTTTTGCCAGTGGGGGCAGGAGAGACCAGGGTGGTTTGTGAGTTTTTGGATGTAATTCCTGAGGAGCTACTAGGATTGCCGCCGCGCAGAGAGATTCAGTTTGTTATTGAGCTAGCACCGGGGACAGAACCAGTATCAAGGGCACCATATAGGATGGCACCAGCAGAGTTGAAGGAATTGAAGATACAGTTATATGAACTTCTGGATTTAGGGTTCATTAGGCCTAGCTACTCTCCATGGGGGCTCCAGTCTTGTTTGTTAAGAAGAAGGACATGACTCTGAGGATGTGTATAGACTATAGAGAGTTGAACAAGTTGACCATCAAGAATAAGTACCCTCTACCAAGGATCGATGACTTGTTCGATCAGTTGCAGGGAAAGACGATGTTCTCAAAGATTAATCTTCGATCTGGTTATCACTAGCTGAGGTTCAAGGAAGAGGACATACCGAAGACGACCTTCCAAACGCGGTATGGGAACTGTGAGTTCTTGGTCATGTCCTTTGGTTTGACCAATGCCCTGGCAGCTATCATGGATCTAATGAACATGGTGTTCAAGAACTTCTTGGATCAGTTCGTCATTGTCTTCATCGATGACATCTTAGTGTACTCCAGTTTAGAGACAGAGCACGAGCAACATCTTCGATAGGTCTTGTAAAGGTCAAGGGAGCATCAGTTATATGCCAAGTTTAAGAAGTGTGAGTTCTGGTTGCTTGAGGTGACTTTTCTTGGGCATATAGTTGGCACAGAGGGGATTAAGGTAGATCCGTCAAAAGTGGAGGCAGTGAGAGACTGGCCGAGGCCAAGGAACGCCTCGGAGGTGCGAAGTTTCCTCAGGTTAGCAGGTTATTACAGGCAGTTTGTAGAAGGATTATTGAAGATTGCTTCACCAATGACAAAGTTGACACAGAAGAATCAGAAGTTTGTTTGGTCAGAGAACTGTGAGATCAGTTTCCAAGAATTGAAGCAACGATTTATTACTGCACCGGTACTGAGTCTTCCTTCGGAGGGAGGAAAGTTCGTGGTATACTGTGACGCATCAAAGATGGGTTTAGGTTGCGTGTTGATGCAGAATGAGAAAGTTATATCTTATGCATCACAGCAGTTGAAGGAGTATGAACAGCGGTATCCTACCCATGATTTGGAACTGGCAGTAGTGGTATTCGCGCTGAAGGTGTGGAGACATTACCTGTATGGGGAGAAGTGCGAGATATACACTGATCATAAGAGTTTGAAGTATTTCCTCACCCAGAAGGATCTGAACATGAGGCAGAGGCATTGGTTGGAGTTGGTTAGGGATTATGATTGTGATATTCTTTACCACCCAAGGAAAGCCAATGTTGTGGCAGATGCATTGAGCCGGAGGGGCTCGGGGCAATTATTTAGTTCTGTTCAGATCTCTAGAGAGTTAGCAAATGAGATTACCAGTGCAAGGATAGAGCTGGTGGTGGGCCAATTGGCCAATGTTACTGTACGCCCTAAATATCCGTGCACTTTAGCAAGCTAGAGAAGGGCCTAATTCTATCTGCCACGTGTCAATCGTCCACCCGGAGCTGTTTGTTACAGGCCTCCATCTATCCAGCCCGAGCTGATTAGAGAGTTAACTGCTACTCGGAGGCATCGTGTCAGTAGTATGGTGTCACGAGCTGGCGCAACATTAAGCTCGTAATGCGACAGAGATCTAACACCCGAATCCTTGTAAAGTCAACCACGCAATATAAACGTTCATATATCAGACATCACATGTCTGTTTTATTCCAGATTTCTCAGATGCGCAGTATAAACGTGCGCATTCGGACATCCCACACCTGATTTGGGCCATGCTGCCCATTACCCATCCTTACCTGTTGATTAGACCTAACTTCACTATAAGGCTTAGGAATTAATCATCAGTGTCACAGAGATGACGTGAAGGATAAAGAGATCACGGGATGACCCCATTGTTAACCCAAATATCATCTTCCTATAAATACCAAGACCCTGGGTAGTGCATGGGGTTGGCATATTTTGTAAAGAAACACTCTGTAAGAAATAGTCAAGAGATATCAATAATATCAACTGGTGGACTAGAGGGATTTTAACCTTCGAACCACCTAAAAAGAAAGGAGTGACCACCTTCCCATGCTATTAGTTTCCCAAGTCTAGAATATAATTATTTTCATATTACGGTTTACCAATTTTCACTAATCCATCCTACTTATTCGTATAATTATCTGTTGGCAAAAACTGCATCAACAGTTTGGTGCTTTCATTAGGAGTGTTTAGATTAGTGCTATCACAAAAACTTGATCAAGCTGGTTACTTGGTCGAGGCATGGTAACGAGGCAGATCAACATGATGGGCAGGAGGCCCACCATGCCGCCATATCCGATGAACCAAACCCCGAGGTCAAGCAGCGATCGGGAAAGCAGCCGATGGGCCAGGACGACACCGGGAGTTCGGCGCCCCGACCGCCAAATCCGAACCCGGGTTACCTGACGGCGATAGAGATGGAGAACATACAGTTGAGGGGTCAGCTATCCAGAGCAAGTAAGCAAATCGAAGAAGTCTTGGCCCAGCTACCCCCTCTTGCAACCGACGTTAACGTCGGAAAGAGGCAAAGCAGGACTCGCAAGTCCCGCAGGGATAATCGGCCCAGACCCAGTCGATCAGTCAGAACCTCAACCCCGAGTTCTGCACCCATGTCGCACCATAACCAGGAAACTATGTGTGAGGAGTTTCCCAAGGCCAATCAGCAATTCAGCTGATCAGTTAGAACCTCAACTCCTAGCTCAATTCCATCGTCGAACGTGCCCAAAAGGGCTCGTGGCAGCTTGCAGAGGAGATCCGGGGAAGGCTCTCGCAGACAACCTGCTCCGGCCAGCCCTCCCGTGCCGCGGTCAGACCATCGGGCGCAGGATGCTGGAGATGGTAGAGTAGAACGGCCGCGAGCTAATTTGATCCACCCGGATGGGACTAGGATCGCTTCGCCAGTTAGGCATCCCCCGTCATTGATAAGATACCCATCTCCTCCTCGTCTAGTTCGAGACATTCCGACACACGGAAGGAGCAGAAGAAATCCTCCTCCCGCCGATCCTTCCCATTGCCCCCGAGTACGCGGGGAGGTCTTGGATCCTCACCCCCAATAGTGGGCTCCAAGCTTTTCCAACGAGAGCTACTGGACCAAGGGCCACCAAAGTGGAAGATCTGGTGGAGACTTGCGTAATTGCTTAAGTTTTGCGCAAAGCCCTCGGGCCACCTCGAGGGCCGACCTTCGAGATCGCTTCAACTTGCAGAGGGGGAATTCGGCCAGAAATGGAAGTCATGCTCGCCGAGAGGATGGTCTTTCTGAAGTACGTAACAGTGGGAATGTCCCACCTAACCAAGATCAAGCTTGGAGGGACAATAACTTGCCTAAAGCATACAATGGAATTGGAGCTGTTGAACAGCCCCAGAAGAACCAAGGTATTAAGGACCAGACCCTAGAACGTTTAGCTCAGATGAGGAGCTAATGAAGAAGCTCTTGTTAGAAAAGGAGAAGGAAGAGTATGACTCGAGGGATGAGCTCGAGCTTTTTCCCTCCAACATAGCAGCCACAACGTACCTGCCGGGTTTCCGGATGCCCCACCTGTTTAAATTCGATGGAGACGAAGACTCGTCGGATCATTTGGGTATGTTCAATATCGTGATGATGGCCCATAACTTTGGCCCCGAGCTGAGGTGCTTAATTTTCCCTTATAACCTTGATCGGACCAGCTAGGCAGTGGTTCAAACAGTGCAAAAAGCATTCCAACAGCTCATGGAAGAATTTTTCTGCCGATTTCAAGAGGGCATTCTGAGCTTCTCAAGCTACCCGCGTCAAAGCTGACACCCTGGAGAACGTGAAGCAACAACCCAGGGAACCTTTAAAAGCTTACCTGAGCAGGTTCGCAAATTTCGCGGCTCGAGCCAGTGACGCGGATGATAGTACCAAGCTTATGGCTTTGAGGACCAGAATTCTCGTTGGAGGCAGGCTGTGGAAAGAAATCCAGAGGATAGGTGTCAACACCGTGGATGAATTCCTGAACAAGGCCCAGGAATGGATAAACCTGGAAGAGGCATGAGCATCGGTCGCAGGAACCAACCAAACCCTTGATCAGCCCGTTGGATCGAAAACGGATGTCGTGAAAATGACTCAAACCGTTACCCAGAATAACCAAGGGGGCGGAGGCAAGAGAAAGGGGAGCAGTGAGGGCGACCAACACGATTCGAAGAAGAACAAGCCCATGGAAAAGTTTAAGCCAGTCTATGCGGCTTATACCGAGCTCACAAACACTAGGGAACACATTTTCCTAGAAAATTCGGCTCGCCTCCCCTGGAAAAAGCCAGATCCTTTGAAAGACCAGAAGGCCAAGAGGGACCCTTCCAAGTTCTGTCGATTCCACAACAACATTGGCCACAACACTGAGGATTGTAGGCATTTGAAGGATGAGATCGGGACACTCATCAGAGCCGGACCTTTGGCTCAATACGTGCGAAACCGGGTTCCTGATAGTCAGCCAGCCCCGGAAGCTCCGGTAAATCAGCCCGGGCCCCGGATAAGTCAGAATACCCCTCCTCCTGTAATAGAAGGAGAGATATCCACAATCTCTGGAGGCCCCCATTTGGCCGGCACAAGAAGAGGTGCCCAGAAGAGATATGTCAATGAATTGAAGGCTCATAACGGAGTGGAATTCATCTCGGAGAAGCATCTACCCAAATAGCAACGATTGGAGAGGTAACCAATCATTTTTACCGAGGAGGATGCTGGTCATGTCCAGTTCCCCCATAACGATCATCTAGTCATAACCGCCCAACTCTCCAACCGAAGAGTTAGGAGGATACTAGTCGATAATGGGAATTCGGTGAACCTACTGTTCCGGTCTACGCTGGAAAAAATGGGATTGTCCGTAACTGAGCTGAAGGCCACCTCCATGATGCTGTATGAGTTTTTTGGAGAAGGACCAGCTACAATAGGCACAATCAAGCTAGTAATAACCTTGAGGGAGGGACCCCGAACAGTCTCAAAGCACCTCAAGTTCGTGGTTATCGATTGTCCCACAGCGTACAATGCTATTCTGGGCCGGCCTACATTGATGGCATTTGAGGCTATAACTTATATCCGCCATCTAGCAGTCAAATTCCCCTCCTCTACGGGGATATGTACGATGTGAGGTGATCAACTTGCTGCCAGGGAATGCTATAGCATTTTTGTAAAGGGAAAATCACAACCCGGGCAGCAGACGATGACCATTCAACGCGGAAATGAGGAATCTCAGGAAGTAGGACCTATTCCTAAGATAGAAAAACCTCAGAAAGCCAATGGGGAAGGTATCACCTTGAATCATGATATCGACCCCAGGATAGGCAAAGTTAGATTCGAGCTCCAGGCCATCAAAGAACTTGAAGAAGTGAACATCGATCCGAAAGACCCCTCGAAGGTGGTAAAGCTCGGAAAAAACTTGTGTAGTGAGAGAAAGGCGGAGCTACTGAGATTCCTGCGAGAGAATCTAGACGTGTTTGCCTGGTCTCATGAAGACATGATAGGGATCAACCCAAACGTCATCATGCACACCCTCAACTTGGACAAAAACGTGCCTGCGAAGTCCCAGAAACAAAGGCGACTGGGCACGACCCGAGCTGAGGCCCTGGAAGAGGAAGTAGCTCGGCTTTTAAAGTGCGGCTTTATTCATGAAGAAAAATACCCGATCTGGGTTTCCAATCCTATTTTGGTCCCGAAGCCCAATGGGAAGTGGCAGACCTGCATCAAATTTTCTAATCTGAATAAAGCCTGCCCCAAAGATTGCTTCCCCTTGCCGAGAATTGACCAATTGGTGGACGCCACTACGGGGCACGAGCTCATGTCCTTCATGGATGCATACTCGGGTTATAACCAAATCGCCATGAATCCAGCGGACCAGGAACACACTAGCTTCATGACCCCAACTAACGTTTACTGTTACAAGGTCATGCCCTTCGGGCTGAAGAATACGGGAGCCACGTATCAGAGATTAGTCAATAGGATGTTTGCTAATCAGATCGGGAAAAATATGGAAGTGTATGTTGACAACATGTTGGTCAAGTCAAAAACTTCTGATAACCATATCCTCGATCTGAAGGAATATTTTAATATTTTAAGACAGTACGACATGAGGCTGAATCCTTTAAAATGTACCTTCGGGGTGGCGTCAGGGAAATTTCTGGGCTTCATAGTCAACACCAGAGGAATAGAGGTGAACCCTGATAAAATCAGGTCGCTACTCGAAATTCCATCACCCCGGTCGCGAAAAGACGTCCAAAGTCTAACAGGAAGGGTGGCAGCCCTTAATCTGTTCATTTCCAAATCAATCGACAAGTATTTGCCATTCTATAACCTGCTTCGGGGAAATAAAAAGTTTGAGTGGACCAATGAGTGTGAGCTTGCTTTCCTCGACCTAAAAGCACATTTAGCTGAGTCGCCCGTGTTATCTAAACCAATAGCAGGAGAGCCTCTTTTTATTTACCTAGCTATAACGGAAGATGCAGCCAGCGCCGTGCTGGTTCGTGAAGAGGACCGGTCTTAGAAGCTGATCTACTACATTAGCAAGAGGCTCCTCGAAGCCGAGTCTAGATATCTAATGATGGAAAAGATGGTGTTCTGCCTTATCACGGCCTCAAGAAAGCTCAGGCCGTATTTCCAGTCCCATTCAATCCACGTCATAACCGATCAACCTTCAAGGAAGATTTTGCAGAAACCTGAGGCATCGGGGCATCTTTTGAAGTGGGCTATCGAGCTTAGCCAATTCAAGATACTGTACGTGCCGCGAACTACGATCAAAATCCAAGCTTTGGCTGATTTTGTAGCAGAGTGCACAGGATTCCAAGAGGAACCAGTGGAAGAACCGGTACGAGCCTCGTGGAAAGTCTTTGTGGATGGTTCATCTAACGAGAATGGATCCGGAGCTGGAGTCATTTTGATATCCTCAGAGGGACATCGTTTCCACTCTGCATTACGGTTCAGATTCGAAGCATCCAACAACGAGGCCGAGTACGAAGCTTTATTGACTAGGCTAAGGGTGGCCCGGGAGCTGAAGGCCAGCTCCATCCAGTGCTATAGCGATTCCCAGCTCGTGCTAAATCAGGTATCAGGAGAATACCAAGCGCGGGGAACCAAGAAGGCGGCCTACCTGGCCAAGGTAAAAGAGGGGCTGTCCGCATTTGAGCACAGCCTAGTAGAACAGATACCTCAGGAGCATAATGCCAATGCTGATGCCTTAGCAAAGCTCGCCACCTCTGGGGAGGCCGAAACCTTGGGCCTGGTACTGGTGGAATTCTTGGAAAGGCCAAGCATAGAGGAAACCGCGAGAGAGGTCGAGATGATCAACAACAGGCCGACCTGGATGACTCCCATAGTCGAGTACCTCACAATAGGAAAGTTACCTGAAGAGCAAAATGATGCAAGGAGGATACTTTACATAGCTCTGAGGTATACAATGGTAGACGGGACGTTGTACCAACATGGTCTCTCTTTACCTCTTCTGCGATGTGTTTTTCCGGGCGAGTCCAAAAATATCCTACAGGAGGTACATGAAGGATTTTGTGGGGATCACGCTGGGGGGCAAAACCTGGCCTTGAAGATATTGAGGAAAGGATATTATTGGCCCACTCTATCAAGGGACTCGATTTCCTACGTCCAAAAGTGTGACAAGTGTCAGCGATTTTCAATGATCGCCAGAGCTCCACCTATTGAGTTGAGGATGATCTCGTCCCCGTGGCCATTTTCAGTATGGGGGATTGACTTGGTAGGTGCCCTACCCACGGGAAAAGGAGGATTTTGATATGCGGTAGTAGCTATTGACTACTTCACGAAATGGGCAGAAGCAAAGCCCCTGGCGACAATAACATCAAAAAGAGTCCTCGATTTTTTGGTTAAGAATATTGTCTGCCGATTCGGGCTGCCAAAGAAGATCGTTTCAGATAACGGAACCTAGTTCGACAACGACGTCTTCACCAAATTCTGTGAGAGGCACGACATAGTTAAAAGCTTCTCCTCCGTGGCCTACCCCCAGGCAAATGGGCAGGTCGAGGTTACCTTAAGAAGAGGCTGGACGAAGCCAAGAGAGTTTGGCCTGAACAGCTTTTCCAGGTGCTATGGGCATACTGGACCTCGCACCGAACTTCGACGGGTCATACTCCTTTCTCCCTGACTTTTGGGAGTGAGGCCATCCTTTCTGTCAAAACAAAGATAGCCTCGCATAGAGTCCGGGCATTTGACCAAGACCAGAATGACAAATTGCTTAGCGCGTCCCTCGATCTAATTGACGAAAAATGAGAAGCTTCGCAGTTGCAGCTCGCGCATTATCAACAAAAGTTCACTTGTTATTTCAACTCAAAGGTTAGGAGACGCATCTTTAACTTAGGCGACCTGGTGCTCCGAAAAATCTTCTTAGCCGGTAAGGATCCCAATGACGGAGTTTTGGGACCAATCTAGGAAGGACCCTATCAGATAATAGAGGTTGTGAAGGAAGGACCTTTAAACTAGCTCGGCCTAATGGAGAAGCATTCCCACGGACATGGAACGCTATACACCTAAAGAAATATTATCAATAGTCATACTTTTGTAAGGCTTAATTATGAAAGCCACCTTGTTTTATTAAAAAATGAGACGTACATCCTGTGTATCGTTGTATGTTTCTGTGTGCGTGTAGTGTTAGAAGAGTGTGTTCCAAGTAACCAAGAAAGATTCCCTTCTGTTTACTTTGAGGGCATATATCCTGGATACAACCAGGTCCCGAAACTTAGAAGTTAGTTAAATTGATTAACCAGTGTTTCTCCTAAAGAGCACGAGGTGTCGATAAAACTAATGCGAACTACGTTTTTAAATAAATGTCCTTGATACAACTAGGTCCCAAAACTTAGAAGTTAGTTAAATTGACTAACCAGTGTTTTTCCTAAAGAGCACGAGGTGTCGATAAAACTAACGAGAACTAAGTTTTTAAATTGATATCCTGGACACAACCAGGTCCCGAAACTTAGAAGTTAGTTAAATTGATTAACCAGTGTTTCTCCTAAAGAGCACGAGGTGTCGATAAAACTAACGTGAACTAAGTTTTTAAATTGATATCCTGGACACAACCAGGTCTCGAAACTTAGAAGTTAGTTAAATTGATTAACCAGTGTTTTTCCTAAAGAGCACGAGGTGTCGATAAAACTAATGCGAACTAAGTTTTTAAATAAATGTCCTGGATACGACCAGATCCTAAAACTTAGAAGTTAGTTAAATTGACTAACCATTGTTTTTCCTAAAGAGCACGAGGTGTCAGTAAAACTAACGCGAACTAAGTTTTTAAATTGATATCCTGGATACAACTGGGTCCCGAAACTTAGAAGTTAGTTAAATTGATTTAGTGTTTTTCCTAAAGAACACGGGGTGTCGATAAAACTAACGCGAACTAAGTTTTTTAAAAATTAATTTCCTGGACACGACCAAGTCCTAAAACTTAGAAGTTGGTTAAAATTGACTGGAAATGCTTTGTAGTTTCAAAGAAAAGGTCGATAAACTAACACAAACTAGGTTTTTACCAATCACATCATATTAAAAAGAAAAATAAATGATGAAATTCAAGGTAACTGAAATCAAATGTCTCGAGGAGGAAAAACCTCGTGGTAAATTATTACATGTAAATAAAAGAAAAATACAAAAGTACTAAGCCCCCCCCCCCCCTAGGTCACTCCGATGAGTTCACCCCTTCGTTCTCTTGCTCGCCGGCAGTGGAAGTCTCCCCAGTCTCAGAAGGCGGCTCTTGTTGAAGACGGGCCTTGAACTTCTCAAGGAATGGCTCCCACACCTCGGGCGCCAGAAAGGAGAAGTGACCATCTTGGTTGAAGGCCTAGCAATGGTAGAGCATGGCCTCCATGGAGGAGCTAGAAGACGCCCTCTCTGCCATGGTGGCAGCCTCGGCCTCCAACTGCTTAGCCTTGGCCTCCTCGAGCTCGGTCTTTGCAGTGGCCAAGGCGACCTGTACGGCCTTTTCGCTTTCTTTGGCAGCCGTCAAGGCAACTTTGGCAATTTGCTCTTGCTGTTGGGCAGACGCGAGAGCGGCCTGAGCGGTCTGGAGCTCACCCCTGAACTCGTCAATCCTGGCCCTGGACCGAGCTATGCTGCGTTGTAGAGCCAAAGCCACCTGCAAAGACATAGATAGTAAGGCACATGCTGGGAAGAAAGCAAAGAAATTTAACTAAGTAAACTTACCGTAACGAACATCCCTAGCGAAGACTCCATGACATTCTTGGGGCTCCTTGTCTTGATCTCCCTCAAGTCCCATAAGGTGGCATTGTAATAATTCTCCACCGTATAGCTCGCGGTCTCATAGACCGTCCCTCGGAAGGCATCGGGGATTTTCTCCAGGGCCTGGGCATTAACCGGGACGCGCACGGTGGGAGGGGGAACTAGCGGGATTCCAACTGGTGCCTCCTGTTCCGGAGTAGGGGTTGGAGGTCGCGGGGGAGGTGGGGGCATGTTCTCTGTGGCTGCAGGGACCTGGCCCCTCCCCTTGGCGGGAGACTTGGAGGTGGTCCCAGAGGGAGGAGTCTTCTTGGCCAGTCAGGGTCTCTTGACCAGGGGCCCGGACGATCTGGAGGGAGGATTCCCCCCTGGAAGATTGATCGCAGGGCGTTGTCTCCGGGCTGTGCCATCTCCTCACCTGAAACAAAAAGAAAGGAACGTTAGTATACATGTAAGGTTACTTTATTACAAGAGAAATCTAAAGGTGTATTGAAAAAGTCCTACCCTCCAAGCTAGAGGAGGAATCTGTTGCCACGACCTCCGGCCTCGGAGCTTCTATAGGGGAGCTTAAGTTTATTACTTCACGGATAAGAGGGGGCTCTAGGTCCAGATCCGCCTCAGGACTGGACTCCTCTACGTATTGACTAAGCCCTGGAGCGACTACACCCTCTAGAAGGGAGGGCCACGACCTAAGGTTGGTCCCGTACTCCTCAAAAAAGGTCGACCTAAAGGGAACGGTGTTGTCTACTACTACTGTGCCCCTAGGATGGCCCATATCATGGCGTAACACTAGTTCATCTACACACTAGAGTAGGATTATGTTACGGTCTGGGTCATCTCAATGACGATGTACGAGCTGGCTGGGGTTAAACCATGCAAGCCTTAGGTCTGTGGCAACCCTGTCTAAGTCCCTAAATAGGTATGGGTTACCTTGGCCGGAGGGGCCGGCTTCTGCCCCCGACTGAACCCGATCCACATCGAGGCCCTGGGCAGCCTCGGGAGCTCGCCTTCGTCGCACGAGCGGCACCTCATCTTCTTCATCCTGCTCATCGCCGTCACCGTTTGTGGCACCCTCTCGGGGATAGGCTCCAGCTCGCGGGCTACTGGGTGGTTAGCCCACGTCCTCCTCAAGGCCATAGTCTGGCCCGCAGAAATTAACATACACGCCAACATTGTCTCATCAGACACGAGCTGGCAGTAGTCTTTTTCACTTGGTGGAAGCCCCGCCAAAGTATCTTATTGACCCCCAAGGGTCACTGATTTGGCCATCCTCGCAAAAATGGCTACACGATGATGTTCAAGTAAGTACGCGCGAAGAGAAATAAAGCAATATGGTGATTTCGCAAGCTGAGAATAGAAAGAACTCACGAGGACGGTTGAAGTAGTGGTACTCGCAGTTGCGAAACCCCGCCGGCATGAAGAACTGGTCCTTGAAGTCGTTGGGGTGGCTAGGCAGCTCGATGATTGTAGGAGAGTTGGGAAAACGGGTCAAATTGTAGAACCCGCGCCTCGCCCCAGTTGATCTGGGCTGGCTTTGAGGCAGAAGAAATAAAGGATGTCCGCTGGTGTAGGGACCTCCCACTCGTGCCTCATGAAGAGGTACCTCAGCCCCGCCAGCAGACGGTAGGAGTTAGGGGGCAGTTGGAAGGGAGCCTGTAATGACCCAAATTTGCTAAAAAGGCTTAAGGGCCTTGATTAGTGTGCCTGGAGGGCATAATGGGAATTATGTGTGATTTTAATGATTAAGATGCATGATTATGATTTAAAGCATGTTATATGACTATTTGAATATCTGAGATACATGACTATGTGTATTAGTATGCATATAGGCCCTGATTAGGTTAGAAGGGCATAATCGTAATTTTGGCCATTCTGGGCATAACTGCTTTGATATATGTGATAATTGTCAGGACCACATTATTATGTGGATGTATCTGTGATCTGTTACTCGAGACGATCCTAGTGGGCAAAGTAATGAAAAAGTCATGGCGGGGATTTATACTCGGCTCGGGGTGAGCTTAGGGGTATAAATGGGAATTTAGTGAGTGTACTGGAGTCTATCTTGACATTGAGAAATATTATTGGTGATTAATTAGGTATCGGGAATTAAGCGGGGAATATTAGAGACACTCGAGGAGTTAGCGGGAATTGGGTAAAATGACTAAAATGCCCCTAAGTGGATTAAAGGGTTTAGACTTAATAGGGAGGGCATAATAGTCATTTGGCTTACAGGAGTTAAGTATTACCAAGTCTTTATGTTAGTGGAGATTGTAGAGAAGTGTAGAAGTCTGAAAGAAGGAAAAAGGAAGAAAAGAAAGGGAGAAAACAGAGAGAGTTTTCTAAGGTCGGTTTATACTTCTTTCATCAGTGTCTGAGGATTTTTGGAGCAAAGGTCAGAGGAGAGCTGGGATAGGATGAGCATCAAGGATCCTAATCTAGGATTGAGAAATTGGCAGAGGTTTAGCAAGTGTTCATCAACACTTGAGGTAAAATTCTGTAATTTTCTTCAGCTCCGGTTTTGGTTCCTAGCTAAGTTATCTAAGCTGTGTTGATGGGAATTCTAGGGAAGTTGGAGCCAAGGGTTGAGGAGAAGCAAGCCAAGGAAGTCTAGAGGCACCTTGAGGTTGAAATTCCACCAAAGGTATAAATTCTAAACTCTAACTTTGTTGTTCAACTGGTTTTTGCTAAGTTTTAGTGTTTAGGAGTGGCTATGGTGAATTTTGAGTTTGGGGATGCATGTACTTAAGTTCTAGGTATTTGAGGTGCTTGGGATGAGTGGAGTATGGTCATAAGGTTGATTTTGAGGTTGGGTAAGATTTGGAAGAGTTTTGGTTGAGGTTGGTTCAAGGAAATCGCAGGAAGGAGAACTGAGGTGGTATCTGTTTGTGACTAGCGCTACAGCGCTAGCCTTTGGGCACTGTATTGCTAGGCCAAGCTTGCTGAGGAATTTTTCTTCTATTTGTAGCGCTGTAGCACCCTCCCATGAGTGCTGTAGCGCTACACTATCTTCTAAAGAGGATTTTAGGGTTGTTTGCAAGGGTTTTTGACCAAGGGTTTGGGGTTTGAATCCACCACCTTGTTTGGTGGAACTACGACTTCCCGGGGGCTCGGGATTAGCCCCGAGGCTAGGTTTTGGACTTGAGGATTGATGATGACTTTGGCCTATGGTTGTGTTTAAATGAGCGCTAGGGCTTGAGGGGAATCGTGCTCAAGGAGTCGAGGGATCAATGCTAGTGAATTGAAAGGTAAGAAAACTGCACCCAGTTATATGTTTTTGTGGTGGGACAAAGTGCTCCCGATATTTGTATCATGTCAATGATGGTATTATGCCAGGGACATGTAAAAGCGGCCTAAGAGTGCAGTACATAATATTTGCGCACAGGGCGCGGCTTGGCCACTAGTACCCGAGGACAGCTTAATATTCACTGAGCTCGGTTTAAGCGGGCCGGAGTCAGTGAGATAACGGAGGGAGAAGCCTGAGAGCGCTAGCCCTAGTTATCATTTGTGCAGTGATATATGATATGAGTTGATATGTTTAGTATGTTGAATACTTGGTTATACTGAATGATTATATGTTTGAGAACTTGTGATGCAACGTGAGATATTGACTTGTCTGCTGATTGCTTATGCTCTGTTGTTGTGTTTTCTTGCTGGGCCTTGGCTCACGAGTGCTACGTTGTGTAGGTAAAGGAAAGGGCAAGTTGGACCAAGCCTGAGATGAAGAGCTTCGGTGTGGAATGTATATAGCCAGCTGCTTGATCACCACGGTCGAGGAGTGGACAGGACAGGGGTTGCCTAACTGTTCGTTTTGCCTTAATATGGCTTGTTGTTGTATCTAAACCCTATGATTTTTGTAAATGGTCTTTGAACTTATTATTTTTGGGATCCCGTGCAAACAGATAACGTTTCTTAATGAGAATGTGGCTTTGAGACCAAAATATTTCAACCCTAGTTCCTTTATAGTTTCAATAACACGTTTTTAATTAAACGACTTGATTAGCAAGTCTGGCACTTTATAAACACACAGTGTAACGGTCTTGGCTATCCAGGGCATTACAGAGACAACTTCACATAATTCAGGAAATCCGCAAAGTACTGGTCTTGAGGTAGGAAGGCCCCGGCCTTGAGGTGTTCGTCGCTCCAAGCCGCGTACTCCTCATCAAGACGTGTGCAGCTCCTCTCGCCCTGCTGTGAAGGTCACAGATAACGTCATGGGTCACGAGCAGGGGCTTGGGGGGCAAATGTACGCCCTAAATATCCGCGCACTTTGGCAAGCTAGAGAAGGGCCTAAATCGATCTGCCACATGTCAATTGGCCACCCGGAGCTGTTTGTTACGGGCCTCCATCTATCCAGCCTGAGCTGATTTGAGAGTTAATTGCTACTCGGAGGCATCGTGTCAGCAGTATGAGTGTCACGAGCTAGGCCACATTAAGCTCATAATGCGACAGAGATCTGACACCCGAATCCTTGTAAAGTCAACCACGCAATATAAACGTGCATATATCAGACATCACATGTCTGTTTTATTCCCGATTTCTCCAATCCGTAGTATAAACGTGCACGTTCGGACATCCCACACCTGATTTGGGCCATGTGGCCCATTACCCATCCTTACCTGTTGATTAGACCTTACTTCACTGTAAGGCTTAGGAATTAATCATCAGTGTCACAGAGATGACGTGAAGGATAAAGAGATCACGGGATGACCCCATTGTTAACCCAAATATCATCTTCCTATAAATACCAAGACCCTGGGTAGTGCAAGGGGTTGGCATATTTTGTAAAGAAACACTCTGTAAGAAATAGTCAAGAGATATCAATAATATCGACAGGTGGACTAGAGGGATTTTAACCTTCGAACCACCTAAAAAGAAAGGAGTGACCACCTTCCCATGCTATTAGTTTCCCAAGTATAGAATATAATTATTTTCATATTACGATTTACCAATTTGCACTAATCCATCCTACTTATTCGTATAATTATCTATTGGCGAAAAACCACGTCAACAGTTACCCTGCAGTTGAGCCTATTAGAGCAGATCAAGGAGGGTCAATTTATGGATGTGCAGTTATAGGAAGTTCGACAGAATGTCTTAGCGGGGGTAGCTCAGGATTATTCTGTTTCTGAGATTGGTATGCTTCGATATCAGGGACGGATTTGTGTTCCGACAAATGAAGGGATCAGCCGAAAGATACTAGATGAGTCTTACACTACGCCGTACTCGCTTCATCCGGGTACCACGTAGATGTCTTAGGATCTACAGACATTATACTGGTGGCCCGGGATAAAAAAGGATGTGGTGGAGTATGTGGCCAGGTGTTTGGCATGTCAGCAGGTGAAAGCTGAGCATCAATGACCTGCAGGGTTACTTCAGCCTTTGGGTATCCCCGAGTGGAAGTGGGAGGACATTACCATGGATTTTGTGGGAGGTTTACCCAGGACTGTGGGACTTCTTGACTCGGTATGGGTGATAGTGGATAGATACACCATGTCAGCTCATTTTCTGCCAGCGAAGTCGACTTACACAGTGGAGCAGTATGCAGAATTTTATGTGAGGGAGATAGTTCGTCTCCATTGGGTTCCTAAGTCTATTGTATCTGATCGAGACCCTATCTTTACCTCCAAGTTTTGGGAAGCTCTATAGAGAGCCATGGGGACTCAGTTGAAGTTTAGCACAGCCTTTCATCCTCAGTCTGACGGACAGTTTGGGAGGACAATTCAAGTGTTGGAGGACATGCTTAGGGCGTGTGTGATTGATTTCGAGGGATCTTGGAGTAAGTATCTCCCTTTGATTGAGTTTTCATATAACAACAGTTATCAGTCCACAATTGGAGTGGCTCCCTATGAGATGTTATATGGAAGGAAGTGTAGGTTTCCCATTCATTGGGATGAAATGGGTGAGAGGAAATATTTGGGGTCAGACATTGTTCAGAAGACAAATGAAGCTATTGAGAAGATCTGAGCTAGAATGCTTGCTTCGCAGAGTAGACAGAAAAGCTACGCTGATCCTAAGCGTAGAGATGTTGAGTTCCAAGTTAAAGACCACGTATTTCTACGAGTTTCACCACTGCGAGGGGTGAGGAGATTTGGAGTTTGGAGTAAAGGGCAAGCTGAGCCCTCGATTTGTTGGACCTTCCGAGATTTTAGAAAGGATTGGACAGGTGGCTTATAGGTTGCCCTTGCCACCGTCGTTGTTGGGAGTTCATGATGTGTTCCATGTTTCTATGTTGCGGAAGTATGTCTCAGATACGACGCATGTGCTAAAGTATGAGGAGTTGGAATTGCAGACAGATTTTTCCTATGAGGAACGACTAGTTCAAATTTTGGATCGGAAGGACAAAGTTCTACGCAATAAGACGATTTCGCTAGTTAAAGTATTGTGGAGGAATAGCAAGGTTGAGGAAGCAACCTGGGAGCTTGAGTCAGTAATGAGGGATCAGTATCCCAAGCTATTCAGGTAAATTTCGAGGACGAGATTCTCAATAGGAGGGGATAGTTGTAACGACCCAAAATCACTAATACGGCTTAAGGGCCTTAATTATTATGCTAGGAAGGCATAATTGGTTTATGTGTGAATTAAACAGTTTAATGCATGATTATGTGATGAGCATGCTTATGTGATTATGTGAATAAATGAGAAGCTTGATTATGAGAATTAGTATGCGTGTAGGCCTTGTGTAGAATATTATGGCATATTTGTAATTTTGGCCTGTTGAGGGTATAAATGTGATTAACTATGGAGACCACATTATTATGTGGATATGTTAACACTATGCAACTTGTGCGAGCTAGTTAGCGGGAAAGTCACAACGGGACCCAATACTTGACTTAGGACAAGTCAAGGGGTATTTTGGGTATTAGATGGTTATTTGGGTTATCAGGTTATAGAAATAAATAATTGGAGATATATTTGAGGTTAGGAAACTTAGGTGGGAATACTGGGGAATTTTACCATTTTCCCCTCGGGGACGTTTTGGTACCCCGAGCCTCGGGATTGACTTAATTAACTAAAGTTAGACTAAGAAAAGTTGAGAAAACAGTAGAAGAACCTTAAACCGACCCTCCCCTTCTCTCAGTTTTATCACTCCTCTATTCTCTCAAGGGAAACCACTAGAACTTAAGGAAATTCAGCTGGGAATTCAGTGGATTGAGCTGAGGTCTTGGAAGATTAATCTAGTGTTCAGCTAAGGAGTTCAATCGGGATTAAGGTAAGACTTGAATCACACTCTTAGGTATTTAAATTCTGTGGTTTTGATTGAGTTCTAAGAGGTTTTTGGGTTTTGAAATTGAAGACTGAATTGAAGCTAGGAACCTAGGAGTTAGCTCAAAATTTTCTTAGAGAATTGGTGCTTTAGTGAAGGTAAGCTCGAATTTATGATCTAATGTATGAATCTTGGTGTTTTCTTGACTGGTTTTGATGTTTTTAAGCTTTTGGGGTTCCGAAAGTGAAGTGGGATTTTGATGAGTTTCTAGGCTAGGTTTTTGCTGGATTATGTTGCTGGGAATGTGTTAGAATTTTGTGACAATTGAGTTGTGGAATCAGAATGGTTTTAGGTGGTTTTGAGTGAGGTTTGAGTGTTAAAATAGTGGTTTTTCTGGGTTCATGTATGAGCGCCGCGACCCTGTTCTTGTGTGTCGTGGCACTAGGTTGAAGCAAGATTTGGGGACCATTCTGGGCGCCGCGGCCCCCATAGGGTTGTTCAGCGGCGCTAGGCTAAATTCAGTAAAGGGGAATTTGGGTTTTTAGGGTTTTGGCTCAGGAGGCTCGGGGGACGCTTCCACTACCTTGTGCGGGGAAATGGGAGGTCCCGAGAGTACGGGATTGGTTCTGGGAGATGATTATGAATTTGTTAGTAATGAGAGTGCAATGTATGTGTTGTGACTAGGTAGTCGGCGAGGCACGGGTTAGAGGACCGCGCTCAGGATTTCTGTGCTTAAGAAGCTCGGTACATAGGTAAGAAAACTGCACCCGGTTGTGAATTTATAATGGGACTAAAGGTTCCCTGTTTCAAATACTTTGTGAAGGTTGGTATTATGCCATGTAAAAAATAAACGAACGACCTAAGAGTGCTGGAGTTTATGTTGGCGCACAAGGCGCCGCTCAGCCACTGGTAGCTGAGGACAGCTTATTATTCATGGAGCTCGGTTTAAGCAGACTAGAGTCAGTAAGGTAAATAGAGGGTGTCACCTAAGGGCGTCGACCCTGATTAACGTGTAATTTGACTATTATTATTGACTGATGAACTTGTTATGTTGAACAGTTAAGTGTTGATTCTCAAGTTATATCTATGGACTATGTGATTAATATGGTATGCTAAGTATGTGAACATGCTTTAAGGGTTATTCAATTGTTATCATTGTTTGTGCTATATCGTTACATTTTCTTGTTGGGCCTTGGCTCCCGGGTGCTACGTGGTGCAAGTAAAGGCAAGGGCAAGCTTGATCAGCCTTGAATCAGAGAGCTCTGAGGGCAGAATGTACATGATTAACTGCTCAGCCGCCACGGTTGAGGAAGGGACAGGAGCGGGAGGACCATAAATATCTATTTTGCCCTTAGAGTGGCTAGCTGTTGTTTGTACTCTGGAAATTTTTTAAACTATCTTTTAAACATTTTTTCTTTTGGGATCCCTTGTTAAAATGTTTAATTATATGAAATGTATCTTTGTTGACCAAAACCCTTTTAACCCTAGCTCATTAATGGTTTCAGTGACACATTTTTAACTAAATGACTTGATTAGCAAGTCTTGCACCTTTATAAATACACAGTGTAGTGTTCTTGGCTACCCAGGGCGTTACAGTTCTCGAGTCCGCTACGGGAATGAACCTCACTGTGAGCCCCTTTCATTCCTCTAACATTTCTTTTTCTTTTCTTCCCTTTTTTTACTAACCTTGACTTGCCTTTTCCTTTCACAGTCTGCCCTGGCGCAACTCTACAGTATTGCTCGGGTGCGGGCTAGGAGTGACGACCTCCAAACAACCCTGATCGTTTCCCAAGAGAGTGATGGGTCTACCAAAGCCAATATGGTTTCCTCCCAGGAGAGCGAGCAGATTGCAAAGAATTAGGTAATGGAAGTGAGCCATCGACTGGACCACCTGTAGACCGAGAATGATAGCCTCAAAAAGAAGCTTGGTGAGGTTGAGGCCAAGGTTGAGAGGGCGAGGTTGGAGATTGCAGAGTTGTCGAACTCAATGGAGGAGATGCTTTATCGATGTTGGGCTTTCAACCAGGATGGGAATTTCACTTTCATGCAGCCAGCGTTTTGGGAACCTTGTCTTTCCAAATTCAAGATTCTATTCTCACAGTAACCCTCTGAGTTTGTTGAGGCTTCCGATGCTGCTGAAGGAGATGGCGAGGAAGTGACATCCTCTGAGCAAGTCGACAGAGCTCAATGATTCCTTTTCTTTATTTTGTATTTTGTAACAAACTCGTTAAGGATTAAAATAATCGCCTTCGGGCTCAGATCGTGGGTTTTTTTTTCTCCTCAGGATAAATATATGCTTTTGAATACATATTTTATTTGTGATCTATTCATGTTCCCCTTAGTCTATTGTTTTCTCATGTTTGTGAATTATGAATTCTTGTACACGTGAAATCTTAGGGGTTTTTTTTAGATCGTAATAAGTTTTTTATGGCTTGACTAATTAATTTTAGTCGATATTTTAGTTATATCCAAGATTTTGTCCGCCTAATTGCGTTATACCTGTTAGGAACCAGGCCTCGGACTTGGTCGTATCCAGGAGTTTTAGTCTGCTTAATTGCATTGTACTTGTTAAGAATCAGGCATCAGATCTGGTTATATCTAGGGGTTTTGTTTTAGAAACTCTTCAACTTAGTTCGTATTCGGAATTATTTTGAGAATCTGAACTTTAAAAAGCCATTGAATAATCTGTTTTTCCAAACTCTAAGTTTCAAGCTTTATCCAAACACGCTGAACACTTTTCAAGCTTTATCCAATTAAAATGGACTCTTTTAAAAGCTCCCTTCGGTTTTGTGCCCCCAAGCGACCATAACTTATAAATGTTCTAGGTTGCTTTTATAAAATGAGCCCACAATAATAAACGACAAAATTGATTACGTAATATTCCAATTGTTATTAAAATGAAATGGCTTTTATATATAAGCCTTGCCTGAACAATAATTCCAAAAACATTAAAGACAACAAAATTATTGATAGTACTTTTGGAGGTGTAGGGCATTCCAGATACGTGGAACTATTTCTCCACTTAACCGGGCAAACTTAAAGGTCCATTCGAGCAGGATCTCCATGATTTGGTATGGTCCTTCCCAGTTCGGCCCTAACATACCGTCCTTGGGATCTTTACTTGCCAAAAACACCCTCTGAGGAACCAAATCACCTAGTCTGTGTCCTTTTACCTTCGAGTTGAAGTAAGGAGTGATTTTCTGCTGACAATGGGCAAGATGCAATTGTGACGCTTCTCATTTTTCCTCGATTAGATCAAGGGACGCATAGAGTAGCTCGTGGTTCTGATCTCGATCAAAGATTTTCTGTCTATGGGTCACCACCAGCACTTCAATCGGGAGCATAGCCTCACTTCCAAAGGTTAGAGAAAAAGGGGTATGTCCCATGGAGGTTTGATGTGAGGTTCTATAGGCCCAGAGTACTTGCGGGAGCTGCTCAGGCCATAGTCCCTTGGCTTAATCTAATCACTTCTTTAAGCTCGCCTTTGGGGTCTTATTTACTGCCTCAACCTGCCCATTAATATGCGGTTATGCTAGCGATGAAAAGCTCTTGGTTATGCTGTATTTTTAACAAAAGTTTGTGAAGAGATCGCAATCGAACTGAGTTCCGTTGTCAGACACAATCTTTCTTGGGAGCCCAAATCGACATATGATATTTCTTACAACAAAATCCAGGACTCCCTTTGAGGTGATGGTTGCCATATGTTCGGCCTCCACCCACTTCGTGAAGTAATCAATGGCGACAACAGCATAATGAATTCCTCCTTTTCCTATTGGCAAAGAACCAATCAAGTAAGTTCCCCATACTGCAAATGGCCAAGGGGATGAGAACATGGTTAGCTCAATGGAAGCTACTAAGGAAATTATTGTGAAGTGTTGGCATTTGTCACATCTCTGCATGTACGAGGTTGAGTCCTTGTCTCAGTACCTTCAAAGCCAAGTTTTGCCCCCCAGCATGGTCTCCGCAGAAGCCTTCGTGTATTTCTTACATGATATTCTGCACTTCCACGGGTTAAACACACCGTAGGAGGGGTAGCGAATCCCCTTGTCGATATAGAATCCCTTCAACCATAACATATCGCGGAGCTTGATATAATAGCTTCCTTGCACCCTTTCGATCGACAGGTAACTTTCCGACTATGAGAAACTCCACTATGGGGGTCATCCAGGTCAGTTTTATGTCAATCATTCTGACCTCAACCGTTTATGCTATTATGCTCAGGCTTTCCAAGAACTACACTCGAACTACGTTCAGTGTATCTACCTCTTTGGTAGTAGCAAGTCGAGCCAAAGCATCAGCATTGGAATTCTGCTCGTGCGGTACTTGTTCAACGAAGCTAAACTCAATTTCAGACAACTCACCTTTAACCTTGGCTAAGTAGGCCACCATCTTGATACCGCGAGCTTGGTATTCTCCCAATATCTAATTGACTACAAGCTGGGAATCTCTATAACATTGGATCACCTTTGATTTTAGCTCTTTCGCCACCCTTAACCCTACCAATAAGACCTCATACTTAGCTTCTTTGTTGGATGCTTCGAATCTGAACCTGAGAGCTGTATGAAATCGATGCCCTTCAGGCGAGATTAAAATTATCCTAGCTCCCAATCTGTTTTCATTAGAGGTTCCATCAACGAAGATTTTCCACAACTCCTGCACCGGTTCTCTAATCGGCTTGTCCTAAAAAGCTGTGCACTCGACCCCAAAGTCAACAAGGGCTTGACTCTTGATTGATGTGCGTGGCATATATAATATCTCAAGCTGGCTGAGTTCGATGGCCCACTTTAGTAGACGTCCCGACGCTTCAGGTTTTTGCAAAACCTGCCTTAAATGTTGGTCGGTTAAGACGTGGATAGTGTGGGTCTAAAAAATATGGTATGCGCTTCCTTGAAGCCAAAATAAGACAGAACGTGAGCTTTTCTATTAATGGATATAGGGACTCAGTTCCAAGAAGTCTTTTACTTACATAATACACTGGTTTTATGCCCGATTTTCCGCTTCAACTAACACAGAGCTAACCGCATTTTCCGTCACAGCCAAATACAAAAACAAACATTCTCCAAATGCCAATTTTGATAGTACGAGAGGTTCAGCCAGGTGAGCTATCAGATCATGAAATGACTGTTCACATTCTTTGGTCGACTCGAAATTCTTGAATCCTCTGAGCAAGGGTTAAAATGGGAGACAATTGTCAGTTGATTTTGAAACGAAGCGGTTTTGAGCTGCCACCTTTCCAGTTAAACTTTGTACTTCCTTGCGCAACCTAGGCGAAGGCATTTCTAACAATGATCTGATTTTCTCTGGATTTTCCTGTATCCCCCTTGTGTTGACTATAAACCCAGAAAATTTCCCGACGAAACTCCGAAAGTGCACTTCTGAGGATTTAACTTCATGTCGTACCTCCTTAGTACGCCAAAACACTCTTCCAAGTCGGATACATGGTTACTAACAGTCTTTGATTTAACGAGCATATCGTCGACATACACCTCCATGTTTTTCCTGATCTAATTAGTGAACATTTTGTTGAATAATCATTGGTACATTGCACCGGCATTCTTCTACCCAAATGGCATAACTTTGTAGCAGTATACATTATGCTCAGTCATGAAGCAGGTATGCTCTTTGTCTGGAGGGTTCATCACGATCTGGTCATATCCAGAATATGCATCCATGAAAGACATGAACTCATGACCGGCGATGGCGTCTACCAACTGCTCAATTCTAGGTAATGGGAAACAATCCTTAGGACAGGCTTGTTGAGATCGAAGAAATCAATGCAAGTTATCCACTTCACGTTTGGCTTCGAGACCTAAACGGGGTTAGCAACCCAGATTAGGTATTTTGCCTCCTTGATAAATCTGCATTTAAGTAGGCGAGCTACTTCCTCTTCTAATGCTTCCTACCGTACACTCCCTAAAAGCCTTCATTTTTGGGACTTTGCAGGCACATTCTTGTCCCAGTTCAAAGTATGCATTATTATACTCAGACTTATTCCCACCATATCTTCATGCGACCAGGCGAAGACGTCCAGGTTCTTCCTCAAGAATTTGACCAGCTCCTTCTTCCTTTCAGCTCCAATATTTTTCCCAACTTTTACAACTCTTGAAGGTGTTTCTGGGTTGATACTGATTTCCTCGAGCTCCTCCACAACTTTGAGCATAGATTTATCTTTGCCTATTCGTAGGTCAATGTCGTCTTGTTGAGCGACCTCATTATCTCCTTCTCAATGTTCTTCCATCCCATGGGTAACTTCCATTACCCAAGACTCCTCACCTTCTTCGGCTATGACCATTGCCTGCTGGACGGGTTCTGATTTTCCCTTCATGGATATGATGTAGCATTCTCGGACGATGAGCTAGTCTCCTCTTACTGTGCATATCCCCGAAGCTAAGGGGAACTTTATTGCTTGGTGTCAGATCGAGGTAATGGCTTCAAAAACCATCAGTGCGGGTTGTCCCAAAATCGCGTTAAATGCAACCGGACAATCGATTACCACGAACTCAAGTATTTTAGTAACAATTCATGCATCATCCCCTAGCGTAACCACCAATCTGATTGTCCCTATGGCCATCGTCCATTCACCTAAAAATTCATACAGCGCCATTGAGGTCGCCTTTAGATTGGTTACGGATAATCCCATCTTTCCTAGGGTGGACCTGAAAAGCACATTTACTGAGTTTTCATTATCTACCAATATCCTTCGTACCCTTTAATTAGTGAGCTCACGATTACCACCAGTGGGTCATTATGTGGGAACTGAACATGGCTAGCATCCTCCTCTGTGAAAATTATTGGTTGTTTTTATAATCGTTGCTCCAGGACAAATTCCATACCGTTATGAGTTTTCATCTCTTGTATATACCTCTTTTGGGCTCCATTTCTCGTGCTCGCCAAATGAGGTCCTCTTGCAATAGTAGTTGTTACACCCAGATTTCGAGATAAGAAGTTATGACCCCGAAAGCTAGGCTCGTCACGTGTGAGCTCGAAATATATGCAGACATCATCTGGTTCAACCATTAAACCTCTCTGAAGTAAAACAACGACCTCAAGGATGTGTAACCTCAAATATTCTCTGAGCTCGCGATGAGCAATGGCACGACACTTGAATATATATTTTTACCGATTGTCTTCATACAAGATAGCTCGAGCTCATGAAGTGCAAGCTCGGATGCAACAGCCTCGTCAACATCTACTTGTCCCGAGCATAGCGCGAAGTTGGGTGGTGAGCTCGTGATTGACCCATAAGTCTTGACAGACTCAATGCCAAATGCTGATCTTGAAGATTTGATGAATCATCTGGGATAACCCATTACGTGTGAACATGTTTACTATTGTACAATCCCAATATTTAAGGGATATCATTTAATTTGTTATCCGTCTCCGATCTTCATGGGGTGTTTCCGTGTATAAGGAAATAATGCATTTAATATCATTATTTTAATTGATTTATAGAATCTTCTCGAAATATGTGGGTATGAATTCTGCAACCTTCCGATTTTTGGTTTTTTGGAGAGAAAACTCTGGGTAATTCATCTCTGAAGAATTTCTATAAAACTCCCAAGTCTTAATAACATAGACTTGTGGACTAGGCAGAATTAACTGCTGAACCACGTAAAAATCCTCTTGTTTTTCTTCATTATTCATTCGCTTCATTGTTTTATTATTTAATTTCTCTACAATTTAAGTTGACGAAAAACGGCATCAACAGTTTGGTGCTTTCATTGAGAGTATTAAGCAGTACATGCGTGAATATGTTCAATAAAAAAATCAACAATTGCAGCGAATGATCCCAATGTTCCAGAGGAGGAAATTGTAGATGAAGCTGACTACACCCGACGCCCTAGAAAGCAGCCTATGGTGATTTTAGACCCTGATGAGAGGAGTGGATCATCCGACTCTCAGGGACCACCAGCCCCCAGGGACGACGAGGACATGTACTACGATCCTGAATGATATGTCCCGATAGTGGAGCTCAAAAATCATCAATTGCGTAAGCAGTTGGCAGAAGCCAAGAAACGTAACGAGGAGCTAGCCAGATTAGCTGCTGAGGCACAGGCAGCTCAGGCCCCACCTCTGCCAGAGGCCCAGGCTCTGCCTCCATGGGATGTTCATGTTCGATCACGTAGGCCTCGAGGGTGACCGCGCAAAAACGCTGCCGCCCAAAGAATGGAGCAACCTCCGCCGCCAGTAGAATAGCCTGCTCCGTCAAGGACCCAGAGAAGTAACTGGGTTGGAGCTCCTGCCAACCGAACTGCGGAGGTACCAGCCGGAGTAGGGAATAACCGAGCCCCCACGGAGGCTTAGACCCAAAATCCTGGTAACGCACAGAACATTCCTGAACCAGATCGAGCAAACTCAGGGCCTTCTAGGCCCCGAAATGGATGGCAGCCACCATCACCCATAAGGCAACCACCATTTCCAATAAGGTATCCCTCACCAACTCGAAGAAACACACAACCGAACCAGGGTGATAGGGAAAGGCGAGCTGGACGAAGGCGTGGAAATGGGGAGATTAGGGAGCATAGAGGTACCCAACCCATGAGAAGCCAAATGTCTCGGTCTCACACTATTGAGACGAGGCAACCGACAAGGAACCCATCTCGAAACAACTGCGCAACGAGCCATGTTAGTGAAGGCTCGGGAGACACTAGGTCGGTTAGTATGTATGACCTAGGATGTAGAAATACTGGGAATCGAAGGGATCACCCAGATTTACGAGAACACCTGAACCATAACCGGGGGAATGATAATCCATTGAACCCAAATTTGAGGGATCATCTCAATGGGAGCAAGAACCCCGTACCGAGGCGCAAAACTGGGGTTGTAATCGACGATAACCAGTTCCCACTGCTTCAAGTCAGACCCACCATGGATCCAGTCCAAGAAAGGATTGAACAATTGGAGAGAGCATTCAGGCTCTTACAAAATGAACGAGGTCAGGAACGGGATGAAGAGTTTGACGAAGAGCTCAAACCCTTTGCTCCCCATATTTCTAACACCCCATTTCCTCAGTGATTCTGAATTCCTCATGTCCCACCATTTGATGGGAATTCGGATCCATACAGTCATTTAAGTACGTTCAATACAATCATGCGAGCCAGTAATGTGGGCTACGAGCTCATATGCATGCTGTTCCCAGCCTCGCTCATGGGACCAGCCAAGAAATGGTTTGAGAAGTATAAGAGACATTCGATTTCTTCTTGGGATCAATTATCTAGAGATTTCAAGAAGCAATTCAAATCCATGGTCGAAATTAGACCCGAGGCGTCTGCCTTGACCAATGTCCGACAGCAGCCGAATGAAACATTGAAAAGTTACCTCACAAGGTTTACTTTGGAAGTCGCCCGAGCTCGTGACGTCGACGATAGTGGCCATTTAATGGCTGTCCGAGCCGGATTGATGCCTGGAAGTCCCCTCTGGGAGGATATGCAGAGGAAGCCTGTAAGGTCCTTAACCGAGTTCAATTGATGAGCTCAGAGGTTTGTTAATGTAGAAGAGGCGAGGTCAGCATTAAATATGACCTCTCAGCCCATAACTACAACAACAAACACAAACTCTACCTCGACCTCGACGAATCCTACAACCTAAAAACCCCCTGGGGACAACCCTTCTAAAAGGAAGAAGAATGAAGGGAATAACCCCGAGGCAGAAGGGGGAAAGAAGAAGAAAGGGGAGAGATATTTCTCCGTATACAAAGTGTATACCGAGCTCAATGAGTCTCGGGAGAATATCTACATGGCTAATGAAAACCAGGTCCCTTTCAGATGGCCTGACCCCATGAGGAACCAAAAAGCGAAAAGAGACTCTAGCAAGTACTGCAGATTCCATAGAGATATCGGACATACAACCAATGAATGCAGACAATTAAAAGATGAGATCGAAGGCCTGATCTCAAGAGGATATTTCAGGCAATATGTTAGGAATCAAAATCCCAATCAGGCTTCCACCAGCCAGAGGGCACTAGCAGCTCCACCTACCTAGAATAACAACTCCCGAGCAAGGGAGGATAAACGACCCACTCCGATTGATGGAAAAGATGTCATAACCATTTTGGGGGGACCACATATTGTAGGAACACCCAGATTCGATATGTGAATGAACTGAAAACTGGTGACGAGTCTCTCTACGAACCCGAACCCAGAGCTCCAAAACATCAAAGGGTTGAATCTCAGCCAATAACTTTTACTGAGGATGATGCGTCTCTTGTATAGTTTCCTCACAATGACTCGCTGGTCATCACCCTTCAGCTCGTAAACAAGAGGATACACCGAGTCCTGGTTGATAACGGGAGCTCAGTAAATATCCTCTACAAGGCCACCTTAGAAAAGATGGAACTCACGCAACGACGTTGTACGACTTTTCAAGAGAAGGGATTTCATGTATGGGATCCATCGAACTCCCCGTAACCTTAGGAGACTTCTCGGTGTCGACAACCAAGATGATGGAATTCATAGTAGTGGATCTGCCATCGGCCTACAACGTACTGCTCGGGAGACCCGCCCTAGTAGGGTTGGGGGCAGTTTAGTCTGTAAGGCATCTGGCCATCAAGTTCTTGGCTTCTAGTGGCATCAGGACTCTGAAAGGAGACCATCTCGCAAGGAGGGAATGCTATAACATTTCAGTTAGAGGAAAGAAACAGACAAGTGCACAAACACTTGTCGTAATTCAAAATAATGATGGGACAGTCTTTGAGATAAACAAAGAAATTGATCCAAGAATAGAAGAAAGGGTCGATCTCAAGCCGTTAGAGGAGCTCGAAGAGGTCAAGCTCGAAGAGGTTGACCCCTCAAAAACTGTGAAGGTGGGGAAAGCCTTTCGGATGAAACGAAATAGCAATTAATTTGCTTTTTGAAAAAGAACCAGGATGTTTTCGCATGGTCACATTTGGACATGGTAGGGATAAGTCCGAATGTGATGAGCCACGCTCTTAACATTGACAAGAGCTTCCCCCTGAAGCAGCAAAAATGAAGACTCCTGGATGACGACAGGAAAAAGGCCCTGAAGGAAGAGGTCGACAGGTTGAAGACAAATCAATTTATACGAGATGCCTTCTACCCGGATTGGGTCGTTAACCCGGTACTAGTCCCGAAACCTAGCGAAACATGGCGAACCTGTATTGATTACTCAGACTTCAATAAAGCATGTCCTAAGGATTGCTTTCCCCTACCTCGGATCGACCAGCTCGTAGATGCCACAGCTGAGCATGGACTTATGTCGTTCATTGCGTCTATTTTGGATATAACCAGATTGCTATGCATGCCCCAGACCAAGAGCATACAAGTTTTGTGATAGATAAAGGACTGTACTTGTAACGCCCTGGATAGCCAAGACCGTTACACTGTGTGTTTCTAAAGTGCCACACTTGCTAATCAAGTCATTTAATTAAAACTGTGATACTAAAACTGTAAAGGAACTAGGGATTAAAATGGTTTGGTCTCAAAAGCCACATTTTCATTAAGAAACATTATTTGTTTACACGGGATCCCAAAAATATAAGTTTAAAGTTCGTTTATGAAAGTTATAAGATTCAAATACAATAACCAGCCATACTAAGGCAAAACAAGCGGTTAGGTAGTCCCTGTCCAGATCCACTCCTCGACCATGATGATTGAACGGCTGGCTATGTACATTCCACCTCGGAGCTCTCCATCTCAGGCTTGGTCCAGCTTGCCTTTGCCTTTACCTGCACCACGTAGCACTCGTGAGCCAAGGCCCAGCAAGAAAACACAACAACAGAGCATAAGCAATCAACAGACAAATCCATATCCCACGTTGCATCACAAGTTCTCAAACATGTAATCATTCAGCATGACCAAGTATTCAACATACTAAGCATATCGATTCACATCACATATCACTGCACAAATGATAACTAGGACTAGCGCTCTCAGGCTGCTCCCTCCGTTATCCCACTGACTCCGGCCCGCTTACGCCGAGCTCAGTGAATATTCTTGGCTACCAGTGGCCAAGCCGCGCCCTGTGCGCAAATACTATGTACGGCACTCTTAGGCCACCTTACATGTCCCATGGCATAATACCATCATTGACACGATACAATTCTCGGGAGCACTTAGTCCCATCACAAACATATAATTGGGTGCAGTTTTCTTACCTTTCAATTCACTAGCTTTGATCCCTCGACTCCTTGAGCACGATCCCCCTCGAGCCTTAGCACTCACCTAAACACAATCATGGGCCAAAGTCATCATCAATCCTCAAGTCCGGAACCTAGCCCCGGGGCCAATCCCGAGCCCCCGGGAAGTCCTAGTTCCACCAAACAAGGTGGTGGAACGAAACCCCAAACCTTAGGTCAAAAACCCTTGCAAACAACCCTAAAATCCCCTTTAGGAAGCAGGGTAGCGCTACAGCGCTCATGGGAGGGCGCTATAGTGCTACAAATAGAGGCTAAAATCCCTTCAGCATCATGGCCTAGCACTACAACGCCCAAAGGGTAGCGCTGTAGCGCTAGTCACATGCAGACTAGCTCCAATTTTCCTCTTCTGCGATTTTCTCGAACCAACCTCAACCAAACCTCTTCCAACTCTTTCCCAAACTCAAAAAAAAAACTTATAACCATACTCCACTCATCCCAGCACCCTAAATACCTAGAACTCAAACACATGCATCCACAAACACAGAATTCACCATAGTCACTCCTAAACTCTAAAACCCAACAGAAACCAGCTGAATATCAAAGTTAGAGCTTAGAATTCATACCTTTGATAGGATTTCGACCACAAGATGTCTCTAAACCTCCTTGGCTTAATTTTCCTTAACCTTTGCCCTGAATTTCCTCAAAGTTCCCCATCAAACTCAGCTTATACACCATAATTCAGAAACCAAACCAGCAACTAAAGAGATTACAGAACCTTACCTCAAGTAATGGCCTAACCTTGCTAAACCCTTGTCAAATCCTCAACCTTAGCTCAGTACCCTTGTGGCTTAATTGGACTAGCCCCCCTCTGAGTTCTACTCCAGAAATCCTTCAGAAATTGGTGAGGGAAGCTTGAACCGACTCAGAAAACTCCCTCTGTTTTCTCTCTTTCTTTTCCTTCCTTTTTCTTTCTTTTTCAGAATTCTCCAATATTCTACAAATCTCACTAACATAAAGCCTCAGCATATCTATTCCTTACATGCCAAATGACCCTAATGCCCTCCCCTTTACTTCTAAACCTTTAGTCTACTTAAGGGCATTTTAGTCATTTTACCCAATTCCCGCTAACTCCTCGAGTGTCTCTAATATTTCTCGCTTAATTCCCGATACCTAATTAACCACCAATAATATTCCTCAATGCCAAAATAGACTCCAGTATATTCGCTATATTCCCATTTATACCCCTAAGCTTACCCCGAGCCGGGCATAAATCCCCGCCATGACTTTTTCGCTACTTTGCTCACTAGGATCGTCTCGAGTCACAAATCACAGATATATCCACATAATAATGTGGTCTTGACAATTATCACATATAACAAAGCAGTTATGCCCATAATGGCCAAAATTACGATTATGCCCTTCTAACCTAGTCAGGGCCTATATACATACCGATACACATAGTCATGCATCTCAAATAGTCAAATAGTCACATAACATGCTTTAAATCATAATCATGCATCTTAATCATTAAAACCACACATAATTCCCACTATGCCCTCCAGGCACACTAATCAAGGCCCTTAAGCCTTATTAGCAAATTTGGGTCGTTACATTACTGCTATAATGTCATGTCGTTCGGGCTCAAGAATGCTGAAGCCACTTACCAACGACTCGTACACACGATGTTCTCTGAACAGATAGGTAATAACATGGAAGTTTATGTTGATGATATGTTAGTCAAATCTAAACATAACAATAACCATGTGGAAAACCTTGAAGAATGCTTTGTCGTGCTACGGAAGTACAACATGAAGCTCAACCCCCAGAAATGCTCTTTTGGAGTATCGTTGAGGAAGTTCCTAGGTTTCATTTTGAATACTCGGGGAATAGAGGCTAATCCCGACAAGATCCAAGCGTTAATTGACATGCCCTCACCTCGAAAACATAAGGATGTCCAGAGTTTGACTGGACGGATGGCGGCATTAAGTAGGTTTATCTCGAAATCTACAGACCACTGTCTTCCATTTTTCAACCTTTTGAGAGGGGGCAAAAAATTCGAGTGGACAGAGGAATGCGAGCTAGCATTTTAGGAGCTTAAGAAGCACCTTGCGGAGGCTCCTATCTTGTCGAAACCTATCACAGGAGAAATTTTTTACCTATATCTCGCTACAACTGAGAACGCCATTAGTGTCGTGCTCGTCCGAGAAGAAAAGAAGGTGCAAAAGCCAGTATACTATGTTAGCAAAAGGTTACTGGGGGCAGAATCGAGATACCACTTAATAGAGAAGTTGGCTCTCAGGCTGATTCATTCATCTCGAAACCTCCGACCTTACTTCCAAGCGCTCCGCATCCATGTGCTGATCGACCAACAACTACGACAAGTCTTATCCAAGCCAGAAGCCTCAGGCCGATTACTAAAATGGGTTAATGAGCTCGGGCAATTCGAGATCACTTATCATCCAAGGAAAACCATAAAAGGACATGCCTTGGCTGACTTCATAGTGGAATGCACTGGAATGACTGACGACGAAGTTATAACCCCAGCCCGCGAGCTGTGGAAACTTTATGTCGACGGGTCTTCCAACGAAAATGGATCGGGGGCAGGAATCATACTGATCACCCCAACTGGGAGTCAATTTCACTTGTTTTTGAGATTTGACTTCGAAGCGTCTAACAACGAGGGTGAATATGAAGCTCTTCTGGCAGGACTTCGAATAACCAAGGAACTCAAGGCTAAGGCAATACATTGTTACAGTGACTCCCAGTTGGTGGTCAACCAAATTTTAGGGGAATATCAGGCTCGTGGGACAAGAATGGCTGCATATTTAGAAAAAGCATAAGCAGCTCTCAAACATTTCGAGTTCTACAAAATAGAGCATGTTTCCTGAGAACAAAATTCGAATGCAGATGCCCTAGCCAGGCTCGCCACATCAACCGAGGTCAATGAACTGAACATTGTACCAATCAAGCATCTATCGACGCCTAGTATAAGCGTGCCTGAATAGGAAGATTTCTACATGATTAACTTAGAGCCAACCTGGATGACCCCAATAGTTGAGTACCTTGAAACCAGAATTCTCCCAGCAGAACGGAGCAAGGCTCAAAAACTGATGTATCAAATTCCTAGATACACTATTGTGGAAGGAAGGCTATATCGAAGAGGATACTCTATGCCACTACTCTGATGTGTGACTCCACCCGAGGCTAAGAAGATCCTAGAAGTGATACATGAAGGATTCTGTGGGGACCACATTGGGGGGCATAGCCTATCTAAGAAAATTATACGCCAAGGATACTTCTGGCCCACTATCAAAGTAGACTCATTTGATTAAGTCAAGAGATGAGATAAGTGTCAATGGTTCGCCACAATCCCCTGAGCTCCACCTTCCGAGCTAACTATGATTATCTCCCCATGGCCATTTGCGGTCTGGGGAATTGACCTCATAGGCTCGTTGCCAACTGGAAAATGCGGAGTTAAGTACGCAGTAGTCACGGTAGATTACTTTACAAAGTGGACCAAGGCCGAACCTCTGGCAACAATTACCTCAAAGAAATTCTTGGACTTTGTGGTAAAAAATATAATTTGCCGATATGGAATGCCAATGAAGATAGTATTGGATAATGGTACTCAGTTCGATAGTGAATTGTTTACCAACTTTTGTGAGAAAAAATGGGATAATAAAGAGCTTCTCCTCTATGGCCCATCCCCAAGCGAATGGCCAAGTCGAGGCTATGAATAAAACCCTGAAGAGTTATATGAAGAAGAAATTGGAAGAAGCTAAAGGAAAATGTCCTGAAGAGTTGCCCCAAGTCTTGTTGGCATATCGGACCACAGCTCATACTTCAACAGGACATACCCTTTTTTCTCTGGCATATGGATTCGAGGCTATGCTACCAATCGAGGTCGAAATACCCACCATTCGTACCCACGCCTATGATCAAGCCTCTAACCAATCCCAGCTCGAAGTAAGTTTGGACCTGATTAAAGAAAGATGGAACGAGGCTCAACTGAAAAATGCAGCATATCAGCAGTGAACTACACAGTATTTCAATAAAAAGGTTCGAGACAGAAAATTTGGTTTGGGAGACTTGGTGCTAAGGCGTGTGTTCTTAGCTACGCGGGACCCGGCTGCTGGCGTGCTCGGGCCTAATTGAGAAGGACCTTATCAGATCGAATCAGTTATCCGACCTGGTGTCTACAAATTGGCAAGATTGAACGGGGATTTGGTACCGCGAGCATGGAATGGCGAACATCTATGACCTTACTATCAATAGTGTAGGAATGATGTCACCTGTAACCGTGCTTGTTTATCTTTACTATGCTTCTGTTAATAAATTGTTCAATTATGAATAAAGTTCATTTTCATTTCAATATGCTATATTTTTTGCAAACTCTCTTAATTTAATAACCTATGGTCACACTCATAGGATATTAAGGGGGCATTAGTGGTATATATACCGTAAGCTTGAAAAAATAAAAAAATAGCATGCACGAAAACAATAAAAGTGTTTGGACATAACCAAATTATTAAAAAATAAAAGTGTTTGGATATAACCAAACACGCGAGCTAAGATAGTTTGGACATAACCAAATTTTTAAAAAATAAGTGTTTGGATATAACCAAATACGCAAGCTAAGATAGTTTGGACATAACCAAATTTTTAAAAAATAAGTGTTTGGACATAACCAAATACGCAAGCTAAGATAGTTTGGACATAACCAAATTTTAAAAAAATAAGTGTTTGGACATAACCAAATACGCAAGCTAAGATAGTTTGGACATAACCAAATTTTTAAAAAAATAAGTGTTTGGACATAACCAAATACACAAGCTAAGATAGTTTGGACATAATTTGGACGTGACCAAATTATTAAAAAATAAAAGTTTTTGGATATAACCAAATGCGAGAGGCAAGGTAATTTGGATAAAACCAAATGCGTGATCTAGACATAACTAGATCAAAAATATTTGTGTGTGGATTACGAACCAAAAACACGACCTAAATAGGTTTGGAACAAACCAGCTAAAACTAATCGACATAAAGTTGGAATATAAATAAACCTACTTCAAGCTAAGTCGAGATTGAGGCTGGAATATCTTGCAAAAAGATAATTTTGACCTCATAACTTTGGGGAGCTACTCGAGGACGAGGAAAAGTAACTAGAAAAGCAAGATAAAACTAAACTACCTACATTACATGCCATATAAGTACTTTCGAGTGCATGGTAAAAGTAAGTTCTGACCTTGACAAGTAACGAGATCGGACACAGATACATCGAGTAAAATGTGCATGAATGCACTGAAGCTCGAGCTTAAATCCACCACGTGTTTGTATGAATAAACAGACATAAGAACACTTTTAATATAAATTGCTTGAAATATTTCAACTTAAGAAATGTAAAGCAAAAATATTAAAGTAAAGTCAAATACGGTATTATAAATATCATAAGAAAGTGGCTCTTTTACAAGCTATAAATTGTCATAGCCCTAAGGGCATAGAAAACAAAAGATAAAAACTATTACAAAGGTTTCAAAGGGACGCAGCCCCGGATCAAGATTTAGGAGGAAGGAGCGCCTTCCTTAGCCTTTTCAGCATCCTCCTTAGCCTTCTCAGCATCTTTCTTAGCCTTCTCTGCATTGTCCCAAGTAGCCTCCTCCGCTTCAAGCCGTGCTTGACATTTGGCCATAAGCTCCTCCTCAAAAGAGCCTAGGAAGCTGGTGTCGAGATCAACATTGCTGGCCCAGATCTTGTACATGGCCAGGTCAACTGCTTGGTCCTTCCTCTCCTTGAACTCTTCGAGGAGACGGGTTTTTTCCTCCTCCATTATCTCGAAGGTGGCCTTTTTCTCCTCCTCATGCTTGGCATTGATCTTCTCAAGCTCCTCAAGCCTGGCATTCAGCTTCTCGAGCTCTTCTATCCTGGACTTCGTCTACACAGCCTCAGCCTCCGGTTTTGATTTTTCGGCCTTAAACTCGTCTGCGAGCTTAAGATCCTTCGCCTCTTGAGCATATGACATGCTCGAGTGGATCTCCTTGTTCAGCTTATAATTTAGCTAAGCAAACGCAGTAAGGGACTGACACACAAACAAATCAAGTTAGAACATACACCAAACACAACAACAATGATAATAAGGTGAGAGAAGTTACCATAGCAGCGAGCTCGACAATCTTGTCATAAAGGGTGGTGCAGTTCCGAGCATTGTTCAAGAACTGCCATTGGGGAGCCTCGAAGCTGCTAATGCTTTGGCCTACCCGAGACAGGACCTCCGAGCATAGTGTAGCCCCATGGGTCCCGGCAGCATTATCGACAATATACTCATCAACTTGAGTAGAAATCGACAATAGACGCCCTTTGGACGCTGGTTACTTCAGAAGAGGGCCGAGCGTGGGGAGAATCTTGATGGTAGGAGGCGGAGGAGGAGCATCTGTGGTGGACGCATCAACTTGGGAGGCGGGACCCGCAGTTGGGCTCGCAACAATGGGAGCTGGGGGAGGAGGAGTCTTCTCAGTCCTCTTAGAGACCTTAGCAGGTCGATCAGAATTCTGCGAGGCTCTCAAGCGCTTGCTCTTCTTAGCCCCCTCACCCATGGCGAGCACGGTTTCGAGATCAGAATCCATAGTGCCTGCACAGTCACACCACATTATGAGAATTTTCAAGACATAAAAAGTTAGCATAATGTAGACAGTCAAAGAATAAAAGGACAAGTAACGAGGAACCTAACTGGAACTCTCCCCCGAGCTCGTGCTCGGCGACCACAAAATTCCCCCATCTTCAGAAGAGGCAGGGGGAGTCCCTTCCCTATATGTGGAAGTCAACCTCAAAAGGCCCCTATAATCATTCGTCCCGTATTAGAAGGCTATTCCATCCCAGACCTCATTTAGACTATACATCGTATCGTACTTCCCTATCCAACTATCAAACCTATGGACCCTCTCATCTACCTAGGAACATACATAAAATTGGTTCCTATCATCTTCACACAAGATTAAAGTGTCGGGCTTATGCTTAAGAAGCGAAGGAGACCATAAATCCGAGCTAAGGATGATCGTACCTCTGTCACTCGAGCTTGAAGCCTCGTTCCCCGAGCATGAACTCCTACGATGGCGAGCTAGGGATTGTGCCTTAGAGCTTCGCCTCAGAGGAAGGCTACCGATTGGGAGAGGCACAGACTCCCACTGGGTGTACTTCTTGTTGGACCAGTCGTTTGTGGATTAATCCTTCTCTAAGAGTCCACAGGCTCGAAGTTTATCTTCATGAAGAAGATAAGACAGGATCGCCTGCCATAAGGGAGTTGAAGCAAAGTCTCCTTATGCTCCTTCATCTTACCAGTGGGAGTAGGAAGATGATAGTTGGCTAAAGAAATAAAGATATTATGAGTGGTTCGAGCCCAAGCAAGAATTTGAACATGAAAAGAAAAGAAAAAAAAAAAGAGGTCATATACTTACGGAATCGCCTGAACGAATAGTGTTTGGAGGGAGCCAGACTGTCCGTCGAAAACAATGCCACCTTGAATTTAGGAGGATGGTTCGGGAGATCCTCGAAGATTTTCTTCTCACGAGGATAGCTCGAGAGATAATAGAAGCCATCTCCTCCCCAAGCTCGGGAGGGATTTCTTTTCAAGCAAAAGAGATATAAAATCTCCTTTGGTGAAGGTCCTTCCCACTTTAGCTCGTGGTAAAGCGACCTCAGCGCTGAAAAAACCATGTATGAGTTGGTGTTGAGTTGGAAGGGAGCGAGCCCAACGAAATCCAAAAAGTCCTTGAAAAAGGACTTCACGGGCAATAAGGCCCCTGCCCTCATGTGCTCATGGCTCCAAGCCACATATTTTAACTTACTGTCGCGATTACCATCTCCCAGGGTGCTACAGATTCGCTCGTCGGAGGTTGGAGCTCGACACCTCAGCGAGCCTGATAGTCCAATTCTGTGGAGGGCCAAGATGTCAGAGATCTACCCTAGTGAAGAAATCGACCTCCAATAATGCTCGGCCTCGAAAAATTCTCCCCTCAAGGTGGGAATAGTGGTTGGCTGCGAAGTAGACGAGGGATTTGATGGTTCTTCCATTAGAGAAAATTTAAGATCGACCAGTTTGAATGTGACCGTCACTTTAAGGGTAGGATCGAGGGGGATTGATCTAGGCTTGGCGTCTAGATCTGGGAAGATGACGACCCTAAGTCTCTTCCTTTTCCTCTCTTCGACCTCATCGATTTAACATCGAAAGTGAGCTCGAGTGTCTTCTTGCTCACGCCTTAGTTCGTGCTTCCGAATCAATCGCTGATTCCGAGTAAAAGGTGACTTCGGGCTCGGAATAGCCGGTGAGTAAGGAATCGCGAGTTTTGACCCCCACCGCTTTTCCAAATTCTGCGACATCTAGCAAGAAAGAAAAAGGGTGAGGGCCAGACGAACAAGAGATCAATAATAAAAATCAAGTTAGTCTGAGCTCGAATGCTCGAGACTATGGAACGAGCTCGGTCAAAAGAGCGAGATTAGGCTCGGAGCGTGTATTCCACAAAAAGGGGGAAATGTGGATTTATTTTTAAGAATCCCATATTTTTAGGGAAAAAGTTGGCAGTTACTCAAAAAGTGATCTTTTTGGGAAACGTGCAATTTGAAAACCCTAATCCTATACCCAGTTTCTTGGTCTACATGATACGATAGTCAGAATCAAGATAACCCAGTAAAAGAACCGAATTTTCCTCATTCATGCAAAATCTAGTTTTGGGAAACCATTAACACGAGAAGAGCCTAAAAATTACATGGTATTGACTAAAGTTCCCTAGTTCAAAACTAGCAAATATGTCTAAAAGTGCAACGACGTAAAACATACATGGACAAAACAAAGCATAAACACGGATATATGAGGTCAAGAACAGATACTTACACAATGTAGATGGTGGATACAAAGAAATCTAAGACTAAAGGATTGGCTACAAGAATGATCTCACGGAGTCAAACAGACCAGTGGTGTTTTGCTTCCTCGGCTTAGAGAACATGCAAGGACCGAAGTTTTTAAATTATGGTTTCCTTTGTTCTTCTTTTCTTTCTAAAAACTCGAAAGCGTTAAGGTAAAATGGGGAAGACGATGGCATATATTTAGGTCCCAGAGGATACCAAATGACGAAGTGCTCTGGACCATTGGCCAATTTCAATATTTGATCAAATGGCCAGGGACATAGGGAAGTGTGGCGCCATAAAGGTGGCAGGCAGATGGATGTGTGTGTGATATCAAAAGCACTCAAGTACTCTGACCATCCAGTACCTGGCTGACGTGTGTCCACACTCGAGTACAATTGATGGTACGATTTCCAAGAAGGGCTCCATTTCTCATGCCCGCAAAATGAGGTCCTCTTGCAATAGTAGTTGTTATACCCAGATTTCGAGATAAGAAGTTATGACCCTGAAAGTTGGGCTCGTCACGTGTGAGCTCGAAATATATGCAGACATCATCTGGTTCAACCGTTAAACCTCTCTGAAGTAAAACAACAACCTCGAGGATGTGTAACCTCTAATATTCTCTGAGCTCGCAATGAGCAATGGCACGACACTTGAATATAATTTTTACCGATTGTCTTCAGACGAGATAGCTCGAGCTCGGGAAGTGCAAGCTCGGATGCAACAGCCTCATCAGCATCTACTTGTCTCGAGCATAGTGTGAAGTTGGATGGCGAGCTCGTGATTGACCCATAAGTCTCGACAGACTCAATGCCAATTGCTGATCTCGAAGATTTGATGAATCATCTAGGATAACCCATTACGTGTGAACATGTTTAGTGTTTTACAATCCCAATATTTAAGGGATATCATTTAATCTGTTATCCGTCCCCGATCTTCATGGGGAGTTCCGTGTATGTAGGAGATAATGCATTTAATATCATTATTTCAATTGATTTACAGAATATCTTCCCGAAATATGTGGGTGTGAATTCTGCAACCTTTTCTATAAATAGAGAAGGAATCACCACTTGTAAAGGACCGATTTTTGGTTTTTCGGAGAGAAAACTCTGGATAATTCATCTCTGAAGAAAATCCAAAAAACTCCCAAGTCTTAATAACACAGACTCGTGGATTAGGCAAAATTAACTGCTGAACCACGTAAAAATCCTCTTTTTTTTCTTCATTATTCATTCGCTTCATTGTTTTATTGTTTAATTGCTCTACAATTTAAGTTGACAAAAAATGGTGTCAACAGTAGTTATGTCTCCTCCTACTATTGGGCGAGGGTCAACTCAGTTCTGATCCATCTGAGTCCTAGGCTGACCTGTCAGAGTTTTCGAAGTTGGATGAGAATTCTGCCAGGTAGATTAATTGCGAGCAACTCAGTTTCGATCATATTGGGCTAACGATCCAACCTTAATGAGAGTTTCAATCTCATCCTTCAATTGTCGACAATCATTGGTATTATGACCAATGTCATTGTGGTATCGACAAAACTTTGAGGGGTTTCTTCACCCTTTGATGCCCTAATGGCTGTGGTTTCTTCCACAGAAAGCAATTAGAGTTAGCTAGGAAAATATGTTCTCGTGTATCTACCAGGTCAATGTAGGTGGCATAAATGGGCTTGAATTTTTCCTCGGACTTGTTTGTGTTTGTGTCGTTCTAGTTACCCTCACCATTCCTTTTCCTCTTGTTGTTTCAAACTTGGTTATTTTGGGTAACAGGTTGAGCCGTAACTGCAACACCTGTCACCACTCAGGCGGGCTGAATAGGGGCTTGGTTGGTTCCTACGACAGCAAATTGTGCCTCCTCCAATTTTATCCATTCCTGAGCTCGCACCAAGAACTCATCTACACTTTTAACTCCTTTTCACTGGAGCTCCTGCCATACATCACCTCCCACTAGGATTCATATTCTCATTGCCATGAGCTTGGAGCTATCATCGGCGTCTCTTGCTCACACTGCAACGTTGGCATATCTCCTTAGATATGCTTCCAAGGACTCACTAGGTTGCTGTTTTACGTTGGCCAATGAGTCAGCCTCTACATGAGTTTCCTTTTAAGCTTAGAAGGCTCTCTTGAACTAGGAAGACAACTTCTTCCACGAGCTTATCAAATGTTTTTTGTACTTTTTGAACCACTGTTTGGCAGGTCTGATCAGAGTCGTGGGGAACATAATACATCTTAGGTCGAACCCGACATTGTGGGCCATCATCAACTTATTGAACATCCCGAGATGTTCGGATGGATCTATGTTTCCATCAAATGTTGGCATGCTCTGCATCCTAAAACCTATAGGATACGCAGCCGCTGCAATGTTCGGGGCGAAAGGTTCGAGCTCCTCATCAGAATCACAATCATCAATCCCTTTTCCAGATACGAGCTTCTTCATTTGTTCCTCCATCAAGGCTAGTCTCTCGAGGGTTGGGTCTTTGGTCTCTATGTTAGTTGGAAGCTGTTCACCATCTCCCATCCTATTGTACGCATTTGATGGGTTGTTTTCCCTCCAAGTTTGAGCTTGGTTAGGCGGGACATTCCCATTATCACGTACAATAGATGGACCTCCCCCGTGTTGAGTATAACTCATATCATCATTGCGAGCTGGATACCTCCTATGTGAATTCAGATGATCACGCAAGTTGGGATGTGGATCGAAACAAGGACTTTGTGCTTAACTAAGATGATTCCTTAGGTCGCTTTCAAGCCTACCTTCACACTGGTTCCCTGTCCAGTAACTTCCATTTGCGAAACTTACAACCCGCGCTTGAGATCAAGGACCTGGATTATCAGCACGTGCTCGTGGGACGTAAGTTTCTATTGACGGGGGAGGATTTCTCCTACTATTTCCATGAGCTAGAGTCTTTTTGTGGGCACGGTGGTGTAGGATCACTATTACAAAAAATGTTTTTCTCTACGGTTTTTTTCCTTAATACACTGCAGTTGTTGAGAGTACCAAGAACCACATTGTTTGAGACCATAGATAAAAGTAATTACCAAACCGCAAATAAGAGTGTTCTTTTTCTCAGCGGTTTTGTTAACTAAACCGCAGAGAAATCATTTGTTTTTTTTTTAATTTTTGGACGTGCTTCTTTATATATATTTTCTATTCCATTTATATTACATAATTTCATTAATTATTATTATATACCAAAAATATTATTATATTTTCAATTCCATTTATTTTATATAATTAAAAGATAACATATTATTATATACATTCACATATCATACAATTAGTTTTTATATACATAAGAAGAACATACAAATATCATTTAACATATAAGTCAATAAGTTAGAAAGTTACATAGATATGAAAAATTAGGCTTCATAATTAAATGACATTAATCTTGCTAACCAATCGCTTTGTAGTGGGAGTAGATCGTCTTTGACATTGTATTCCTTTTTTTCAAATCACTACAAAATTGAAAAGTTAATATAGATTAGATGATTAAATACTATATCTAGTTTTTCTTAAGCAAAAAGGAGTATAAAATATAACATACTTTCATCTTGATAACTTATGCCGAATTCGGTGCATATACAAGATCATAAATGTATGTTAGTACATAATAATCGCATTCATGACTTTCGGGCTGTTTTGGACAAGAATCTCTCAAAAAATTTGTAAATGTGCCAATGTATTCATTTTCTGAACATTGTGCGTATGCTCTACAAAAATTAAAATTAATTAAATACATATTATACTCTCAACTCTTAAAAACTAACAATGCATAACTAAAATTGAAAAAACTTACTTTTCCATAACCTCCTTAATTATTGGTGGAGATTTATGATTTTTCAAAGGGTAAAAAATTATGGTCATCCCCCGCATCATCATGAGCACCAACATCCAATGTCGACTAAAACAATAATAAATTATAATTATTATAAGATTAAAATCCAACCATAGTAGTGACAAAATTTAAGTAGTTCGTTCTTACTCAACAATTCAAGGAATGAAATATATTTGGCCTCGTCTATCCATAGTCATCATCCATTTGGCTATAAGATCCACCATATAATTTTTACTTTTATCATTGCCAATAGAAAGGTGTTCGGTGTCAAAAAATTTGTATAGCTGTCGTGAATTTGGGTGCATGCTTTCCCAAATGCATCTGTAGAATCAATCATGCATATTACATTTTCAATTAATAAATTAATATCATTTTCAATTAATATCATAAAAAAATTGGGCAGAGTTTCCTCTATTTCTATAGCATATCCAAAATTATTAGTACCTATAAATTCAATTCAAACAAAATATATAAACACAGAATTCGTAGAACCTACTTCACTAAGACACACATATTCTCAACCTTGAGTTATCTCCACAACACACAATTTCATCTCAGAACCTACTTCACTATGGATGAATATCTAATATATTCAAACTCAAAAATTGTATTCTTCAGCCACCGGCAAAATGTTTTATTATGCTCATCTATAACTCATTTTTGTTTATTTCTAACCTTGTTTGGAATCATCGACTGTAATAACTCCGTGCGATCATTTAAACATAAAAAAGAGTACAAAAAAGTTTAAACTACAAAAAGAAAATGACTACTCAAATATATATGATGGAAATATATTATCTACTTACATTATATATGATTGAATCTCAGGATTATTTTGCATCACAATTAATTGAGCTAGATCTAATTCTGCCCTAGATATGGTGATCACTGTTCCATTCCCTCGTCATCCTTTATCAACTCCATATGAGTCATTCTGTGGTTTGCTGATTCTGATTGCCTCAACCCCACTCATGTATTCTGAGCAAAATTCTACTGCGTCTTCCGATATATAACATTCAACCATACTAGCTTTAGGACGATAATGATTACGCACATAACTTTTCAACACCTTCATACTCCTTTCAAATGGATACATCCATCTCGCCCAAACTGGTCCACACAACTTGGCTTCCCTTACTAGATGAACCATTAAATGTATCATAATGTCAAAGAATGATGACGGAAAAAAAATTTCAAGGTTGCATAGAGTTTCCACTATCTTACAATGCAATGCATCTAATTTTTTCATTTCTAATTCTTTTCCGCATAAATGATTGAAGAATATGCAAACATTCATCAAACAATCACAAACTTTTTTCGGTAAGATTGATAGAATAGCAATCACAAGTAATTGTTGCATTAACATATGACAATCATGTGATTTCATACCCTTCAGCTTCAAATCCCCCATGGATACCAAGTTTCGAATTTTGGATGAATAGCCATCAGGCACTTTCATCTCTGCAAATGATTTAAATACAATTTTTTTTGTCTTCTCTAGACAACGTGAAACAAGAAGAAGGTAAATATGTGCGTTTACCTTTCTCTTCAGGTGCTAAATCAGTTCGTATACCCATTTCAACAAGATCTAAATGGCTATTTAAACCATCCTTAATTTTACTGGGAATATGAAGTAATGTACCTATAATACTTTCTCACACATTTTTTTCTATATGCATGACATCCAAACAATGTCGAACAAGTAAATCTTTCCAGTAAGGGAGACAAAAAAATTGATTTCCTTTGGAAACATCCATTTACTTTCTTATTTTTATTCATTTTTCCATAATTGAAATCAATTTTCTCTACATCTTTAAGAATTTGTTGCCCTGAAAGTGGCAAAGGGGCAACACCTTGTTCTTTATCACCATCAAATGCTTTTTTTTTCCTATAACGATGATTTAGGTGCAAGTATCGTCTATGACCCATATAACACATTTTGTGCCCATTCGACAGACGAAGAGCCATTGCAATAGTGCAACATATTGGACATCCCTGGTAACCTTTTGTGCTTAAATCTGATATATCACCATAAACCGGGAAATCATTAACAGTCCACAACAAAACAACTTTTAAGTTAAAGACTTCTTTATTAAAACCGTCATATGCCTCAACACAATTTTCATACAAATCTTTCAAATCATCAATTAATGGTGCCAAATAAACATCTATATCGGGCCCCAGTTGTTTTGGGCTTGAAATCATTAACGTGAGCATCAAAAACTTTCTTCTCATCACTAACCACAGAGGAAGATTGTACATTATAAGGAAGATAGGCCACAAACTATGCCTACTACTTAGAGATTTATGTATGTTGATTTACACTATCAAGAGCTAGACCTAGACGAAGTTGTCTTGCATCAGTTTTAAATTGTTGATTTAAGTTATTAACTTTTTTCCAAGCCTGCGAATCTGCAAGATGTCGGAGTTTACCATCTTTCACTCGCCTAGTCTCATGCCATATTAAGTTTTCAAAGTGTTCTACACTTCGATATAACCACTTAAGCCATGGAATCAAAGGCAAGTACCACATCACTTTCTGAGGAATAAGTTTCCTAATCTCCTTACTCTTGTTAGGTTTGTAGCGGGGTAAATCACATTCTGGGCAAGTGTCCATGTCTGCATACTCTTTACAAAATAGCACACAATAGTTCGGACATGCATGGATCTTCTCATACTTCAACCCTATTCAAGTTTTCTTCACTTCATAGGTAGACTCATGGAAGCAATTATCTGACGGCAAAATCTCCTTAAAAGCAGCTAAAAATTGACTAAAACATTTATCGCTAACTCTATTTTCTTCTTTTATGATGTAAAATTTTACCATCGTTGGTAATCTTTGTTTTAGACAACCATTGAATAATGGCTTATCTGCATCTCTAACCAATTTATTGAATTTTGAAGGATCATCAACAAACTCTTCTTGTGCTTCATTGAGCAATTCCATAGGATGATCGTCAAAATCACTATAACCCAAATCATCAACCCCTCACCTCCTGAATGGATATGGATTGTAATGCCCTAGATAACCAAGACCGTTACACTGTGTGTTTAAAAGAGTGCAAAACTTTCTAATCAAGTCATTTGAATAAAGATGTGATCCTAAATTCATAATCAAGTTAGGGTTAAAATATTTTGGTCATAAACGGACAATTTTCATTAAAATAAATGTTTAGCACATGGGATCCCAAAATAGGGTTTAAAGGAGAAATTTACTAACTTCCAAAAACACTTATATACAATCAAAGGCCACTGTAATGGAAAAATACACATTTTAGGTTTTTGTCCCTGTAACATCCCTTGCCCATGGCGGACGAGCAGCTGACAATGTATACCTTGCCCCCAAAGCTCTCAAACTCATGGTTGATCCATATTACCGTTGCCTTTACCTGCACCATGTAGCACCCGTGAGCCGAGGCCCAGCAAGAAAACCATAACAGTATAACATAATCAAATAATTCACAAGATAGGTAATCAGATATTCCACGAGCCATAGCATCAACCTAACAACAATAACCATTAATATTCAACATTTTATCTCGATCAATACACAAAACTCAGGGTCGACGCCCTTAGGCCGCACCCTCTGTTTAACCCACTTACTCCAATGCGCTTAGGTTGAGTCCAGTGTTTATCTAGCTGACCCCAGCTCATAGTGGTCGAGCCGCATCCTATGTGAAAATCATCAGCCCTGGCTCTCTTAGGCCGTTTATTTCATGCTCACATGGCATACCACAATCATTCAACATATGTATTCAAATACAGGGAATCTCAGTCCCAACACAGCTACACAAGGGTGCAGTTTTCTTACCTTTAATTGTGAACGGAGATAATGAAATGGTTCCGAGCACAATCCTCAGCCGCGAGCCTTGGCGATAAACCTAGTCACAGTGTCCAATGGGTAATTGTTAACTTCCAATCCAAATAAATACTTAGGAGATAGAAACTAGCCTCCGGGACCTCAATTTCTACTAAACTGGGTAGTAGAAATTGTCCTGAGCACCTAGGTTCGAACCGTCGAGCCTTACCAATTCTAGAAACAATTCTAAGGCTAAAATCCCCAGGTGGGTCGCGACTTGGCTTAGTGGGTCGTGACTTGCCCTCAAGTCAGAGAGCAAGTACCCAAGCCAAAGGGGAGGCGAGCCGCAACTTGGCCTAGTGGGTCGCGGCGCGCCCCCAAATTAGAATGCATCCCAGACCAAAATGGCCATATGCGTTGCAGCGCCCCAGGGCTGGGTCGCAACGCACCTTAGTCGAACCCATAAAATCTGGGTTTTTCACATGCTTCTCCCAGCCAAGAACCTCAAGACCTTAACCAAGAATTTTACCTAAACAAACCTCCCCAATTCAACATCAAGCTAGCTACGAATTAAAGACCTTATTTCACCTGTTTAAACATAAACTACCACAATACAGATTGAAGTTTCTATCCCAATTCAGTAACAATTCATCATTCAATTACTCAACTTAAATCCCATTCTAATCAACTAGATTCTTCGGCAAAAACCAGGTTATGAACTTACCTCAATTATGGTTTAATTCCCACAAGTTCCAGCTTAAATTTCCTGCTTGAATCCCCTTAGCTTTCCCCTTTGTTTTCCTTCAAAGAACGCCAACCCAAGCCTAAGCTTACTGACCCTTTTTCTCCTTCCTTACCTTCAGAGCAAATTGAGAGAGAATGAGAGAGGGAGTAAACCGTGAAAGAGAGAGATGACAGTGTTTGAGAGTTCTACTTCTTTCTGCCTTAGTCCTAGGTGATTCTTAAGTATATCCTTTAGTTTATAGGCAAAAGACCTTATTTCCCTTCTAAATCAACTAGCCCTCAAGTTGTCCCTAGGGGTAAAATGGCCATTTCCCCCTAGTTCCCGCTAATTCCTCAAATGTTCCTAATATTTACCCATTAATCCCATTATCCACTTAATTACCAATTATTTATTCAATATCTAATAATTCCCAAATTATTCTCTAAATTCCCAAACATATCCCTAGGCACCTCCTGAGCCGGGTATTAATCCCCACTGTGACTATTTCGCTAATCCACTCACTACGATCGTCTCGAACCATACGCTACAAATATATCCACATAATAATGAAGTCTCAACAATTTATCATATATAATCACATTTATGCCCTCAACGGGCCAAAATTAAAGATATGCCCTTATAAGCTATAAAGGGCCCACATGCATATCTAATACTCATAAACATGCATGTCACATAGTCATATAATCATATTAATCATGCATGCCACATAATCATGCATCAAAACATTTAAATCACACATGTACCAATTATGCCCTCCCGGCACGCTAATCGAGGCCCTTAAGCCTTATTAGTGATTTTGGGTTGTTACAACTATCCCCTCCTACTGAGAATTTGTCCTCGAAATTTACCTGAATAACTCAAGATACTGATCTCGCATCACTGACTCAAGCTCCCAGATCGCTTCCTTGACCTTGCTATTCCTCCATAACACTTTAACTAGAGGGATCGTCTTGTTTCGTAGAACCTTGTCTTTCCTGTCTAAGACCTTAACCGGTCGCTCCTCATATGACAAATTTTTCTGGAATTCCAAGTCCTCATACTTCAACACATGAGTTGTATCTGAGACGTACTTCCGACGCATAGAAATGTGGAATATGTCATGAACTCCTGACAACGATGGTGGCTATGCTAATCTATAGGCCACCCACCCGATCCTCTCCAGGATCTCAAAAGGTCCAACAAATCTAGGTCTCAGCTTGCCCTTTTTCCCAAACCTTCTCACCCCTCGCAGTGGTGAGACTCGCAGAAACATGTGGTCCCCTATGTCCCTACGCTTAGGATCAGTGTAGCTTTTCTGTGTACTCTGCGAAGTGAACATTCGAGCTCGGATCTTCTCGATAGCCTCATTAGTCTTTTGAACCATATCCAGTCCCAAATACTTCCTTTCACCCATTTCATCCTAATGAATGGGCGATCTACACATCCTCTCATATAACATTTCATACAGAGCCTCTCCAATCATTGATTGATAACTGTTGTTGTACGAAAACTCAATCAACGAGAGATACTTACTCCAAGACCCCTCAAAGTTTATCATGCACGCCCTGAACATGTCTTCCAGTACCTTAATCATCCTCTCAGACTGTCCATCAGTCTGAGTGAAAAATCGTACTAAACTTCAACTGAGTCCCCATAGCCTTCTGCAATCCACCCCAAAACTTGGAGGTAAAGATAGGATACTTGGGAACCCCATGGAGATGTACAATCTCCCTCACATACAGCTCCGCATATTGATCCACAATATAAGTCGACTTCACTGACAGAAAGGGAGCTGACTTGGTGTATCCATCTACTATCACCCACACCGAGTCCTGCAGCCCCACGGTCCTAGGTAAACCTCCCACAAAATCCATCGTAATTTCCTCCCATTTCCACTTAGGAATACCTAAAGGTTGTAGTAACCCCACTGGCCACTGATGCTCAGCCTTCATCTGTTGACAAGTTAAACACTTGGTCACGTACTCCACCACATCCTTCTTCATCCCAGGCCACCAATACAATGTCCGTAGATCCTGATACATTTTTGTGGTGCCTGGATGGAGTGAGTACGGTGTAGTATGGGATTCATCGAGTATCTCTCATCTAATCCCCATATCAGTCGGGACACAGATCCGACCCTTATACTGTAATAACCCAGTCTCTGAAATGGAATAGTCCTTAGCCACTCTCACTAAGACTTTCCCTCTAACCTCCTACAACTGTGCATCTACCAACTGACCCTCTTTAATATGCTCTAACAGGGTCAACTGTAAAGTAATATTGGCTAATCGCCCCACAACCAACTCTATCCTTGCTCTGGACATCTCATCAGCCAATTCTCTTGATATCTGTGCAGAGCTAAACAACTATTATGGGCCCCTCTAGCTCAATGCATCTACCACTACATTGGCTTTCCTCGGATGGTAAAGGATATCACAATCATAGTCCTTCACCAACTCCATCCAACACCTCTGCCTCATGTTCATATCCTTCTGAGTGAAGAAATACTTCAAACTCTTGTGATCGGTGTATATCTCACACTTCTCTCCATACAAATAATGTCGCCATACCTTCAATGTGAATACCACAGCTGCCAATTCCAGATCATGGGTAGGGTACCGCTGCTCATACTCCTTCAGCTGTTGTGATGCATAAGCTATAAACTTCTCATTCTGCATCAATACACAACCAGTCCCAGTCTCGATGCGTCACAATATACCATAAACTTCCCTCTATCCGAAGGGAGACTCAACATAGGTGTCGTAATCAGTCGTTGCTTCAATTCTTGGGAGCTATTTTCACACTTATCTAACCAGAAAAACTTTAGATTCTTCTATGTCAATTATGTCATCGGTGCAACAATCTTCGACACCCCTTCCACAAATTGCCTGTAATAACCCACTAATCCAAGGAAGCTCCTAACCTTTGAGGCGTTCTTTGGCCTCAGTCAATCTCTCATTGCCTCCACCTTAGATGGATCCACCTTAATCTCATCTTCACTGACACTATGTCCAAGGAATGTCACTTTTGGTGGCTAAAACTCACACTTCTTAAACTTTGCGTACAACCGGTTCTCTCTCAACCTCTGCAAGACCTGTCGAAAATGTTGTTATGATCTGCCTCTTAACTGGAGTACACTAGGATGTCATCGATGAAGACAATCACAAACTAATCCAAGAAGTCCTTGAATACCCTGTTCATTAGGTCCATGAATGCTGCTAAGGCATTGGTCAAACCAAACGACATGACCAGAAACTCATAATGCCCATACCTCATTCGAAAGGTCATCTTTGGTATATCCTCATCCTTGATTGTAACGACCCCAAATTCACTATTAAGGCTTAAGGGCCTTGAGTAGTGTGCCTGGAGGGCATAATGGGATTCTGTGTGTGACTTTAATGAGTTTAATGCATGATTATGATTTAATGCACGTTATATGACTATTTGATTATTTGCGATGCATGACTATGTGAATTAGTATGCATGTAGACCTGATTGAGCATATTTGTAATTTGGCCATTTTGGGCATGACTATGTTGATATCTGTGATCTATGACTCGAGACGATCCTAGAATGAGCGGGTTAGCAGAAAAGTCAAAGCGGGAATCTGTACCCGGCTTGGGTTAAGCCTGGGGAGTTTAAATGAGAATTTGGAAATATATTGAGGTTAATCTTGATGATGAGGAATGTATATTTGATGATTAATCAGGTATTGGGTAGCGAGCGGGAATTATTAGGAACACTTGAGGAATTAGTGGGAATTTGGGTAATATGACTAAAATGCCCCTTTATGGGCATAAAGGTTTAGAATTATTAAGGGAGGGCATTTTGGTATTTAGGCTTGGAAGAGATGAGTTAAGGAGGGCTTTATACTTAGTGGATTTAGTAGAGAAAAAGTTATAGGCTGAAAAGAAAGAAAGAAGGAAGAGAAAAGAAAAGAGGGAAAGCTGAAGGGTTTTGTCCAAAGAATCGGTTTGTGGCTCTCCCAACCATTTTCCTTTATTTTTCTTGGAGTCAAGCTCAGTGGAGAGCTAGGGTAGGCTGAGCATCAAGGATCCTAAGCTAGGCTTGAGGATTGGCAAGGGGTTAGCAAGATCACATCAGAAATTGAGGTAAGTTCTTGGGGATTTTCTATTTTAGGGCTTGACTGGTTTGAACTGTGTTTTTGAGCTAAATGGATGGGGTTTTTGGGGAAAACAGGTCAAGGTTGTGAAGGTGCAAGCCAAGGAAGTCTAGGGTTCAATTCAAGGTCGAAATTCCACCCACGGTATGATTTCTAAGACTTTATCCTTGATTGTTTGAGTGAATTTCTGGTTTTGGGTTCATTGTGTTAGATTTTGAGTTTTGGGTTCATTGTGTTAGATTTTGAGTTTTGGGTTGCTTGAGCTTTGGATTGAGTTCATGGGATGCTTGGGATGAGTGTGAGGTGTGGTTATGTGTGTTTTTGGGTTTGGAAAAGGTTTGGGCAAGTTTGGAGTTGAAATGGGAGAAGAAAATCGCAAGATGCGATTTTGGGTTTGGTCTGGCTGCAACTAGCGCTACAGCGCTAGTCAGGGGGCGCTGTAGCGCTAGCCCCTGTTCTGATGGGGTGGTTCTGCTTGTAGCGCTACAGCGCCCTCTTTTGAGCACTGTAGCGCTGCACTGTTCACAGAGGGGATTTTTGGGCTTTTGTGAAGGGATTTTGACCTAGGTTTCGGGGCTCGATTCCGCCACTTTGTTTTGGGGATCTAGGACTTCCCGGGGGCTCGGGATTAGTCCCGAGGCTAGGTTTGTGACTTGAGGTTGGTGATGACTTTGACTTGTGAATTTTTCTTAGGTAAGCGCTAGGGCTCGGGTAGGATCGTGCTCAAGGAGTCAGGTGATCAAGGCTACCGAATCTAAAGGTAAGAAAACCGGAACACCCGAGAATAGGGCATGGGCCCACTGTGTGATTGCAGGGCACGGCCCTAGATTGTATTGTGTTCAAATGTGTAATCTTAGATGAACTATTGTATGTTTGAATGGTTATTTCTGAATGTATTATATGTGTGATTATAATGGAATGAACGGCTAAGGCCGAGAGCGGCGTAGGCCGGGTACGGCAGTGGGGCCGGGGTGGGACCCAAGGGATACATGAGTTATCCTACGGTGAGGACCGAGACCCCAAGCTTTGGTAAGGCCTCTGCGGCATGGCCGTGCTTGTTTAATCTGATGGTTTTCCTATTTATCTGTGAATTAAGCCAGCTATATTATTTGCATATGCTATGTACTATTTGGGTTTTCTTGCTGGGCTTCGGCTCACGGGTGCTCCGTGTGGCAAGTAAAAGCAAGGAGTCAGTCAACCGGCCATGAGTATGGAGAGCGTGGGGGCGGCGCGTACATGTTCGGCCTGCCCGACTGCTTTGATTGGGGGCATTTTGTAAATGGTTGTATTAATCCATTCTTTTGATAGTTAACCTGGTGTAAATCTATTTTTGAGTTGTAAATATTTTGTAAACCTTATTTTGGGATCCAAGATGTTTGATACTTAACGTTTTCAATGAAACTAAACATTTTCAAAGAGTACAGCCTTAAATTCTGATTTATTCACACTTTTGGTTTTAGAAACCACTTAGAGTCAGTCAAAAGCACGATTTCTATTTCTAAACTCACTATGTAACGGCTCTAAGGTAGTAGGGCGTTACATTGATCCTCAGCTGGTGATAACCAGATCGAAGATCAATCTTCGAGAATACCATCTTTCCCTACAGCTTATCAAACAAGTCATCAATCCTTGGTAAGGGGTACTTATTCTTGATGGTCAACATGTTCAACTCTCTGTAGTCTATACACATCCTCAAAGTCCCGTCCTTCTTCTTCACAAACAAAACTGGAGCACCCCATGGTGAATAGCTAAGCTTGATAAACCCTAAATCAAGAAGTTCTTGCAACTGTATCTTCAATTCCTTCAGTTCCGTTGAAGCCATCCTATATGGTGCTCTAGACGCTGGCTCAGTTCCCAATGCTAACTCAATAACGAACTGAATCTCCCTATGCAGCGGCAGTCCTAGTAAATCCTCAGGTAACACATCCAAGAACTCACGAACTAATTTGGTCTCTCTCGGCCCTACTGGAAAAACTCTGGTAGTATCCACCACACTATCTACGAAACCCATACAACCTCCCTGTAATAGGTCTCTAGCTCTCAATGTTGATATCATGGGTATACGTGGTCCATGCACCTCACCCACGAAAACAAAGGGATCCTCTCCCTCATGCTCAAAGATCACCATCTTCTTCCAGCAATCAATGGTAGCCCCATATCTGACCAGCCAATCCATCCCAAGGATCATGTCAAAATCTTTCATACCTAACTCAATCAAGTCTACTGATAGCTCCCTACCATCAACCATCACTGGCAGTGCTCTAATCCACCTCCTAGCACCACCAGTTCCCATGTGGGCAGTATAGTCCCAAACCTCGCAGTATAATACTCACTAGTTCTACCCAATCAATCAATCACCTTACTAGAAACAAACGAATGTGTAGCACTAGAGTCAATCAATGTAGTAAAAGGAGAGCAAGTGCTAGAAAGTTGACCTGTCACCACCGAGGGACTAGCCTCGACCTCTGCCTGCATCAGGGTGAACACTCAAGCTGGAGTCAAGCTTTCACCTCCCATGCTTCTTCTTTCTTTACTATTGGGCAGTCTTTCTTGAGGTGTCCCACTACCCCACACACATAACAAGCCTTTGCTCAACATTTTCCCAGATGGCGCTTCCTGCACCTCGTACACTCTGAGTAGCTTCTCCATATCTCACCGCCTCCCTAGCAGCCACCCCGAGCACCCCGACCCCTTCAATCAGGGCCATCAACGATCGAAGTGTCAGGGGCCTTCCTCTTTAGATCCCTGTGGCCTTCACCCCTACCAGACCCTGAATATGGAGGCATCACTCTGCGAACCTCCTGCCTCGTAGCGTTCTCCCTCCAAATCTTATTCTCCTCCTCCTCAACGATAAGAGCCTTCTCAACAGTCTAGGCATAAGTCGTCCCCCTAGGTACCATTGTAATTCTCACATCTCGGGTTGTCATATTGCCCTGTACTAACCCCACGAACTCATTCACCTTCACCGCCTTGACGCCAACATTGTAGTACTTCTTGTTGAACAAGTCTCTGAACCCATCCTAAGTGAGAGTAGAAATATCCCTGGTCTGTGATGCCACTTCCCACCAAATGCGGGCATTCTCTCTCAGCATATACGTGGCACAGGCCACCCTATCATTACCTTCCACCCTCATGAATTCTAGGATAGAAGTTATCATACTCATCCACTGTTCGGCCTTTAGTGGATCCCCCCCCCCCCCCTCAAAGGTTGGAGGATGCTGCCTTCTGAACTACTCATACAAGGGCTCCCACCTGTTCCCAATCTCAGGTGCCTGAACAACTAGTGCCACAACAGGTGGCAAAATAGGTGTAGCACTCCTTGATGGAGCATGCTGTCTCAGAAGACAGATCTGCTCTTCTTGACTCTGTAGTCAAGCTTGCATGTCTGCAAGTATTTACTGCCAGTTCTCAGGGATTGGCGGAGGCAACTGGCCTTGGTCATCATCTCTAACCTCAGACCCTATGTCGGCTAGTTATATAGATCGCCTTGGATGCATAGCTATCCAAGTTTATCTGCAATCAATGACTAGGCAGCTAGAAAATGATGACAGGGTAACATTCTTTCCATGATCCACTGTTGGAACTCAACAAACCACAAGCAATCAAAATGCAAATAATCATTCAAATATTCACTCACATGCAATAGCAATGCTAATAAGCACGCCTCACTATCACCACGTAGCAGTCAAGGGCCAGGTCCTATTAGTATCTCATGCTCCCTATTAATCATGTAGTAAAGCATTTATATTTCATTCAAGCACTGAAGCATATAATCACATGTATACAATTACCAAACCCTGAGTTGACCTTATCTTTAGCGGCGAGTGTACATGTCCAGCCAGTCTTTAGGAACCCTTAAACCTAGACCGCTCTAATACCAAGTTGTAACGCCCTCAATAACCAAGACCATTACACTGTGTGTTTAAAATAGTGCAAGACTTGCTAATCAAGTCATTTGAATAAAGATGTGATCCTAAAGTCAAAATCAAGTTAGAGTTAAAATATTTTGGTCATAAACGAACAATTTTCATTCAAATAAATGTTTAGCAAATGGGATCCCAAAAACAGGGTTTAAAGGACAAATTTACAAACTACAAAAAACAGTTATATACAATCAAAGGCCACTCTAATGGAAAAATACATGTTTTAGGTTTATGTCCTTGTACCATCCTTCGGCCGTGGCGGACAAGCAGCTGACAATGTACACCTCGCCCACAAAGCTCTCCAACTCATGGTTGATCCATATTACCGTTGCCTTTACCTGCACCATGTAGCACCCGTGAGTTGAGGCCCAGCAAGAAAACCATAACAGCATAACATAATCAATAATGATAATCTAATAATTCACAAGATAGGAAATCAGATATTCAACGAGCCATAACATTAAGCTAACAACAATAACCATTTATATTCAATATTTTATCTCAATCAAGACACAAAACTCAGGGTCAACACCCTTAGGCCGCACCTTCTGTTTAACCCACTTACTCCGTCTCACTTAGGTCGAGTCTAGTGTTTATCTAGCTGATCCCAGCTCATAGTGGCCAAGTCGTCTCCTGTGCGCAAATTATCAGCCTCAGCTCTCTTAGGCCGTTTATTTCATGCTCACATGGCATATCACAATCATACAACATTTGTATTCAAATACAGGGAATCTCAGTCCCAACACAACCACACAAGGGTGCAATTTTCTTACCTTTAATTATGAATGGAGAAAATTAAATGGTTTCGAGCACGATCTTCAGCTGCGAGCCTTGGCGATAAACCTAATCACAGTATCCAATGGGTAATTGTTAACTTCCAATCCAAATAAATACTTAGGAGACAGAAACTAGCCTCCGAGACCTCAATTTCTACTAAACCGGGTAGTAGAAATTGTCTCGAGTGTCTAAGTTCGAACCCCCGAGCCTTACCAATTCTAGAAACAATTCTAAGGCTAAAATCCCCAAGCAGGTCGCGACTTGGCTTAGTGGGTCGAGACTTGTCCCCAAGTCAGAGAACAAGTACCTAAGCCAAAGGGGAGGCAGGCCGCGACTTGGCCTAGTGGGTCGTGGCGCGCCCCCAAATCAAAGAGCATCCCAGGCCAAAATGGCCACACACGTTGCAGCGCCCCAGGGCTGGGTCACGATGCACCCCATTCGAGCCCATAAAATTTGGGTTTTTCACATGCTTCTCCCAGCCAAGAACCTCAAGACCTTAACCCATAATTTTACCTAAACAAACCTCCCCAATTCAACATCAAGATAGCTACGAATTAAAGACCTTAATTCACCTGTTTAAACATAAAACTACCATTATACAGACTGAAGTTTCTATCCCAATTCAGTGACAATTCATCATTCAATTACTCAACTTAAATCTCATTCTAATAAACTAGATTCTTCAGCAAAAACCAGGTTATGAAGTTACCTCAATTATGGTTGAAGTCCCACAAATTCCAGCTTGAATCCCCCTAACTTTCCCCTTTGTTTTCCTTCAATTCCCTTCAAAGAACACCAACCCAAGCCTAAGCTTACTGACCCTTTTTCTCCTTCCTTAGCTTCAGAGCAAATTGAGAGAGAGTGAGAGAGGGAGTAAACCGTGAAAGAGAGAGATGACAGTGTTTGAGAGTTCTACTTCTTTAAGCCTTAGTCCTAGGTGATTCCTAAGTATATCCTTTAGTTTCTAGGCAAAAGACCTTATTGCCCTTCTAAATCAACTAGCCCTCAAGTTGTCCCTAGGTGTAAAATGGTCATTTCCCCCCAGTTCCCGCTAATTCCTCAAATGTTCTTAATATTTACCCATTAATCCCGTCATCCAATTAATTACAAATTATTTATTCAATATCTAATAATTCCCTAATTATTCTCTAAATTCCCAAACATATCCCTAGGCCCCTCCCGAGCCGGGTATTAATCCCCGTTGTGATTATTTCGCTAATTCGCTCACTAAAACCGTCTCGAGCCATACGCTGCAAATATATCCACATAATAATGTGGTGTCAACAATTTATCACATATAATCACATTTATGCCTTCAACGGGCCAAAATTACAAATATGTCCTTATAAGCTATAAAGGGCCCACATGCATATCTAATACTCACAAACATGAATGTCACATAGTCATATAATCATATTAATCATGCATGCCACATAATCATGCGTCTAAACATTTAAATCAAACATACCAATTATGCCCTCCTGGCACGCTAATCAAGGCCCATAAGCCTTATTAGTGATTTTGGGTCATTACATGGATTATTATTTTTCAATGATTCCCCATGCCAATACCATGTACGATAACTTGTATCAAATCCCCGACAATATACTTGTAGCGCAGCAATTTTTTATTTACTTATTTAAATTTTGTGCTTTATTTTAAATAATTGTTAAGAGTTGTGAATTATTTTTATTTATTTTGTTTAAATTAATTGTTAGAATTGTTTGGTAGAATTTTGAGAATTAAATTGTTAATTTTTAATTGTTATTTATCTGTTTATTTTAATATGTGAATAATTGAGTTTTGGTTTAATGCACTTAGGTGCATGGTAGGTAGTGATGCACCCTAGTTATTGAGTGTGTGCATGTGCATGGTGCACATGTGTAAAATTTTCTACACACTTTATAGTTTCCTTATATTGTATTTATTTAATTATTTGATAAAAAAATAAAAAAATAAAGGGCAACAAAGGAGTGGACGACATAGGTGGGAACATGGGGGATTTGTTTTTCCATTTATTTTGCTAAACAAATAAATTAGATTTTATAGAAAATATACACAAGTAGGAAACTTACCCATTATGTTCATTAGGCTATTTTTGGCTAGGGAAGAGAGAAAAATAGAGAGCATTATGCTCTTGGTGGCTGTCGAATTTTAGAGAGAGAGAGAGGGTGTTCGTGAGCTAGAGAGAGAAGGAGAAGAAGAAAGAAAGGAAGAAAATAGAAAGAAGAAGGTTTTGAGAACAATCTAGGTTTGTGTTCTTGTTTCTCCTTGTAATTTGATTCTCTACCTCTTTTTGTTTTCCTTTTCTTGATGACTAAAACCTTGTTTCTTGGATGGTTGTTGTTTTTCTCTTCATGGGGGTTTTGAAAACCCTAGGCTTGAGTAAGGGGTGAGTATAGTTTTGGGTATTGGTCATCTTGTATATTCTTGATTCTACAAATGAAGAGAGGTATTGAATCCTTAGCCTTTTTGTTTTTATGAATTATTGGCTTATATGAATGGTGGTATGTTGATTTTGACTCTTTTGATGTTGAGTTGAAGGGTTGTGTTGATTGGATGCATGGAAGATTTGATCTAGGCATGGCTATGATTTTATGTGATGTTGTGATTGATAGTGTTCATATGTTCATGGTTATGAGTTTGGGGTAGATTGTTAATTGAGGGTTTCGGCCTATGGGGATTGAGGTATGTTATGTTGTTTGATTTTTGTGTTACATATACTTGTTAGAAAATATGCTAGGAATTTCTTGGGTTTGGAAAACAATAAGGGATTGGAGCATGATGTGGGTTTCGGCCCTAGGGTATCTTGTAGTATGTTTATGCATGTTTTATCTTGAGATGTGCCTATGATTTAAATGTCTATGAAATGTTAGGGATTCTTTTAGATTGATAATACGATAATAGGTGCATGCTAGGGTTTGTATTTGGATTTATGTTAATTAAGCATGTAAGTTATTGTATGAGTTTTGTGAAGTATGATGAAAAGAATGAATTTCATGACTTTATGTACTTGCTGATTTTTGTGTATAAATGGTGTTGAATATGATGAGAATAATGTTTTTGCATGCATACATGTTTTTGTAAGTACTATGATGATTTAATGAAATTAAGAGTGTGTTTTAATTTTCATTAAATAATATTTTTACTCAAATAAATACCTACAGAAATTTTTTTATATTTTTAGAGAAAATATGAGATTTTAATTTCAAGATGGTGATTTTTGGAAATAAATATTGTTGCTAGAATTTTTGGTAAAATGAGAAGTTGTCTTTTAAATGAAAGGAATTTTGTGTGTATGTTGAAATAAATTAATACCCTAAATTATGTAAATATTAAAAATGGTATTTTTAAAAAGTAACCATGAGTGTTCATTGTAATAGACATGATTTTTCTTTAATTTAATTAAGAAAAATGTTGAGATTAATTCAATTGTGATTTTTAAATAAATTAAATAGTGGCTAAAAGTTTAGTTAAATTATTTTTCAAAAAATAATTATTTGATTATCACTTATGAATTTATTCTACTTAAAATTAAGTCTTAAAATAATACAAATAAAATTATATTTTTCCCACACCTAAAAATTGTATTTTTCTCACACCAAGTTTGTAATTTTACTAAATTGGATTAAACGGTTATTTTCTAAGGAAACATGCTAGTAGTTATAAGTATTTTAAATAATTTCTAGCATTTATTATTTCTATGTGATTTAAAAATAAATAATGGAATTATTATATCTTTAAATGGCTAAATAAATTATTTTATGAAATAAAAATAATGTTTTAGAGGTCTAATCAACTTAGTGATTTTAAAGAGATAAATAATGGTAAGAAAAGTATGTTACTAAATCATTATTTTCAAAACAGTAGAAATAAACGTGTAGGAATTATTGTTTTTAACGTCATATTTTAACAACATTCCAACATATGAATGTCGCATGCAAATGCACTTTTACGTTAAAAAAATATGTCTAATATTCAACCATATGATTTTTATTTAAAAACCATGCATGTAACGTAGGTATAATTTGCATTATTCCTTTGGTGATTTCATGTGTAATTATGCCTATTTGGAAATTATGAGTAGTTTTCACCATGTGTGTGTGGTTGGGCACAATAAAGTCTTATGTGATGCTAAATGATGTTATTTGATTATGGTATAGGCTTATTGTGAAGTTTGTCAGTTTTGCTTTGCTTGGACCTGAGGTAAGGAAGTTAGATAGAATTTTGGTTATTTATACTGTGAATGGTAAGGTTGGCATGTATGAATAAGAATGTTATGTATGGTGATACCTTTTGCTATATGAATTATGAGATGCTATTTTGTGTTGATATGGCTGGAATGTATGAATGTTGTATGTTATGTAATGGTTGTTAGCATGATGAACGTGACACAACAAAGGGGTTACTAAGGATAAGAAGATGTAACCCGAGTTACTAAGGATATGAAGATGTAACTCATAGGGCGAACACGCCGAGATTATTCAAGGACCAGAGATCCTGTCTACCTCAAGACGTGACATGGACAAGTTAGCGGGCCATGTTCACAAAGTTATGATGTTATGTTTATGATGACTATGTGTATGATGTTTATGTTATGCTGATTATGTTAATGTGTATGATGATGATGGTTACGATAATGACGTTTATGATGTATGATGATGTTTGAATATTAATATGTTTTGTTGTATTTTACTTGTGTGTTAATTGTACTTTCTTACTGGGCTTTTAGCTCACCCCTCACTTTCCCTTCCAAGTAGCAAATAGGATTTCTCTTTGGCACGTGTGGTGATGTGGGGAGTTCTATCGTCAGGGTGTGTATGGCGTGGGGGCATCCTATGGACGAGAAAACAATCAGTTTAACGCCAATTTCTAAAGAATAATGTGTATGTTTAATTTTAATTTTAATTTTAATTTTCAGAACTTATCAGTGGGACTTGAACTTTAATTATTTTTATAACGTTGCATGAAAACTATTATTTTCTTTTAAACTATTGGGCCCAACTTGCATGCTTTTAGCAAGGCCCCACTCAGACTTTTTATAATAAGTGGCTTTTCTTTTATAAACTTATGTGCACGTAAATATTTTACAAAGTATTATACTAGGGTGTTTTACAATACATGATTATTTATCGTGGTAATATTTCCTTTTGATCCATTATCACAATCTATACATGGACAATGAATTCTTTCCGGATCACTACAATTTTTTTGGCAAAATCCTAAAAATTGTTGAATCTGTCTTGAAATTGTTGTGTTTCTCTATTCTCAAGAATCCATGATTTATCCATAATGATGATATCTACATAATTCCTAAGTCAATGATGAAATGAATATTAATATTGTAATTGAACAAAATTATGTTCAATTAATAAATTCTAAAATTAAATGGGCAGAAATTATGTTCAATTAAAAAATTCTAAAATGAAATGGGCAGAGTTTCATCTATTTCTATAACATATCCAAAATTCATATGTATTTACAATTTCAACATAAACAAACATAATTATTACATATATTAACCTATAAAACAAGCTCAATTAATATATTAATCTTTAAAAAAATTGGGCAGAGTTTCTTTTGTTTTTATAGCATATCCCAAGTTATTACTACCTATAAATTCAAATTAAACAAAACATACAACAAACAGCATGCATGTTCTCAACCCTAAGCCACCATAGCACACACAAAATTCGCAGAACCTACTCACTAAGACACACATGTTCTCAACCTTCTGTTATCTCCACATCACATAATTTTATCTCAGAACCTACTTCACTATGGATGAATATCTAATATATTCAAACTCCACTAACGATAGTTTGTAAATATAAAAAAAAAATGAAGTAGTAATTATTACTCACTTTTCAAAATTAATCTTCAACAATTTCAACACACCTTAAATTCAAACAAATATTTCCTACAATAAAAGTTTAAAAGTTGGTTAGTAAATATATGGTAATTGAAATGATCCTAATATAATATAATTAACAAAAAAAAGCTTAGAAAAACCAGTATGTAAATAATATAAAAAACTATGTAAGAAATAATATTATAATATAAAAAATTATGTAAATAACACTATTATAATATAAAAAAATTATGTAAAATACAATACATTCTAAAGATTTAAAATAATTAATAATAACTTTATTAAAAAACCAATAAATTAGGTAGATGATATAAAAAAAAATATCCAAACCCCAAAATATATATTGAAAAAATCATGTTTTAGTGATCAATACATGTTTTGAACAATGAAAATGTCTTATAATCCTATATCAACTTTCAAAAACGTTAGAACTTGAAAATCGCCCTATAAACATAAATTGAAACCCTTTTAAACTCACTCAATATTTCTTCATTTTTTCCCTAAAACTTCAAAATAAATCAATATTAGGTATATTTACATGATTTAAAGTTTTAATATGCAAGAAAATGGAAAGAAAAAAATAATATGTTGAAAATGGGGCTTACCCGTGGCTGGGGACGAAGGTGGAGTCGCTACTTCGTGCTCTCGTGTATCAAATGTGGGAAGTGAGGGGAAGTTAGGGTCTTGGGTTGTTTTGGAGGGGACGGGATTTTTCTCCGCGGTTATATAGCAAAAACTGCGGAGAAAAGTGGTAAGCTTTTCTTTATGGTTCTTGCTAAAGAATCGCGAAGAAAAGTCCCCACCTCCCCCAGCCTTCAAACTTTACACTGCGTTTTTTTTAATGCAATAAAATAAGGCGCGGGTATTAAATGTGATATTTTAGACTCATTCAAACCTTTTCTCTGTGCTTTTTCTTTAAGTTGAAAAAAAGCACAGAGTAAGCCTATTTTTGTAGTAGTGGATGTCTAACCAGCGATGGCTGATGTCTTAACGGTGAGGCTATCCTCATTCCATCAGGATGGACTAAATTAGCACCTCTCGATTCTACCTCGATATCCCAAGTTCTCTATGCATGGGGATCTGTGTAGTGTCCCAAAATATTTACTTAGCTAGCTAGATAGTAGTATTAGTTAGTATTAGATTGTAGTATGTTAGTTACCGTGGATTTTGGTTCAAGTCGGGACTTAGTTGGAAACTCATAGCAACAGTTATGAATTTTATAAGTTTAACCTATAGTTTAAGAATATTAATTATAACATAAGGTTTGATTAATATTGCTGGATCTAGAAATATATTTATTATAACCTATGGTTTAGATAGAGCTAATAAGATTGTGACACTTTTCATAATTATGATTATTAAGGAATTAAGTATTTTTGTTGGATAAATTTAATAAAAGAAAGATCTAGAAGCTCTAGAATCTTCCAGAAACTGTTAGGATCATATTATGACTCAGTCAAAGCTATTTATCCATTTCAAAATATGTTGAAAAAAGTGCAAATACGTGTTTGATATATCAACGCATGGCAGTATATCGCAGCTATAGGGGTCGATATATCGCCTACGGGAGATACGGAAAACACGTCGACTTTGCACGAACGCATGAACAGGGCTATGGAATTTGGGGGAGGCGATATATCGCCTATGGGGGGCGATATATCGGTTCCAAGGCATGATTTTTTAATGTTGATGATTTTTAAATTTAAAAATAGCCTTAACCACTTAGACCTGCCTTTGAATGATTTTGATTGAGTTCTGGGCGTCTGTTGAACGAAAATTCAAATCTTTTTCATTTTATAATCATTTATTTATTCAAATTAAAATGGGTTAGTTTCACTCCTTGAACTCTATAAATAGGACCTAGTGCTCAGCCATTTTCTTCATTCTTCAAGCATTTGATCAAAGCCTCCAAGGTGCTAGTGTTACTATAGAGAGATACAGTTGGGTTTTGGGTTAAAGCTTTATCATTCTAAGCTTTTATAAACACTTGGGAAGTGAGATTTAGTGTGATTTCGGTATTGAGGTTTAGACCAATCCATAAGATCATTCAAGGTATTCCTATTCCTATGTTCAGTTCTATATGGTTCTTTAGTTTTCTTTTATTCAGATCCTCACTCTTGTTTATGATTCTTGATTAGGTATTTAAGTTCTTGAAACTTAAGGTTCTTCTTGGTAAGTTTCTTCTTGAATGGTTTAGTCTTCTTTTCATCTCTTTTTCTTTAGATTCTCACCATTTTACTGTTGGTTTATAGGAGTGTTCTAATCTCATTCTTGTTCCCAAATATCCCGGATTTTGGTAAGGAAAATAGGATAGATTATATGTGCTTTTATGTTTATGTTATTATATGTTTTACGTTATGATATGTATATTTATGTATGAATATGTCTTGTAGTCATTTGGGGCTTATAGTTGCTAAGCTAGCAAACCCCAATATTTTATGTCACTTGGGGCTTATAATTGCTTAGATAGCAAACCCCAAGATTATTGATCATTTTCATGGTTTAGAGTTATGATTTACCTTACCTCGACTAGTAGGGAACCTAGATGGGTTATCATATACTACCATGTGATCTAACCTACCTCGATTAGTAGACAAAGGACCTAGATGGTTTATCACATGCCATGTTAATGAGTTTATGTCCATTAATATTGTAGTCCTATATGATATATGTTTTTATAGTCATATGTTTTATAGTATATGTTTATGATATAGTCTTATGTTTATGATTTATGATGTATATTTTTAGTAGATTTTCCTTGCTGGGCATTAGGCTCATTCCTTTATTTTTAGCTTGATGCAGGAAAATGATTATGGAAGGCTGAAGGATTCTTGGCAGCTTGGCTTGTGTGTTAAGAATGAATGGATTCAATGGACTGCGTGTCGATCGAGGATGACATTAATTTTTAGTCTTTTCAATTATGTTTTGATATAATTATACACTTAGTTTTTTTTTAAACAATTGATTTAAGTTTATGGTTTATGTTTTATGTATTAAACAATGGGTACCCATACCGTATTTTATATTTTATCTTGTATTTTGCTCAATATTTATTTTGGGGGGTTTTTTTTTTAAAGTTATGTTATTTCTTATGTATGTTTCCCAAAATAGTAGCTATGTCTAGTAGTTTTTAATGGTCCAAGGACTTAAAAATAGTTGGGTCATTACATTTGGTATCAGAGCAAACAATTCATTTGCATGAAGTTCTCCTTGATACACACGCTCAAGCTCCGAATCTAACCGCCAATGGAAGTGTTTATGTTATATTTATTATGTTTATGTGTTTAGCTAATGTTTTCAGTTAAGAATGGATGAAGCCTTAACCTATGAGGATATCCGAGCCATTAAGGCCTTGAAAAGAATTAGAGAGCCAAGGAATATAGTAGGAGTGTGAGAAAGAATCACTCGGAGATTACTCTTATTCCACAGGGAGATAGTTCACCTCCAAACAACTAAGAAAATCATGATGAAAGCTACGGAGCAATATGTTTTAGTGATTAGGCCTTTTAAAGATTATCCTTCTGTAATTTCTTCTTTAGAAGAAATATGGGAGACTATAGATGATAAAGATGAATTACCGGTAGCTATGAGATATTATTTTCTCATACTTAGGTCCAATTCACAAATGAGCAAAAACATAGAATCTTTACAAATCTTCCTCGAGGGAATTTTGAGGCTTAAGATAATGATGACTATGAGGAGATAGATGATGATATGTTAGATGAAGGGTCAGATGTAGAAGATTCTGATTTTTAGATTAGTTTATTTCTTTATTTATTTTTGCATTTATGATTGTACTTAGTGAAAACATTTTTCCAAATGAATATTGTTGTTATTTTTTTGAATGACATGTATGAGTTTGATTTTTTTTACAATCAAAATAAATTTAAATAAATAAATAATGACCAAGTTCGGTGAGGGTGGATACAAATCAATGGACCAGGTTCTATATTGAGAGTTAGGGGGCCATAGTTCTAGGAACGATTTTACTGATCCCATCCCTCCCTCAATATGGTTAACTTTGGAACAACGATGAGTTTCGAGCCTGAGAATTAAGTCATATAGGATGATATATGTTTTTATAGTCATTTGTTTTATGGTATATGTTTATGATATAGTCTTATGTTTATGATTTATGATGTATGTTTTTAGTAGATTTTCCTTGCTGGGCATTAGGCTCATTCCTTTATTTTTAGCTTGATGCAGGAAAATGATTATGGAAGGCGGAAGGATTCTTAGCTGCTTGGCTTGTGTGTTAAGGATTAATGGATTCAATGGAATGCGTGTCAATCGAGGATGACGTTTATTTTTAGTCTTTTAAATTATGTTTTGATGTAATTCCGCACTTAGTTTTTTTAAACAATTGATTTAAGTCTTTCAAATTATATTTTATCTTGTATTTTGCTCAATATATATTTTGGGGTATTTTAAAAAAAAAAGTTAAGTTATTTCTTATGTATGTTTCCCAAAATAGTAGCTATGTCTAGTAGTATTTAATGGTCCAAGGTCTTAGAAATAGTTAGGTCATTACATCCTGATCGCAGCGCAGGCAGATTCGCTGGGGTGTTTTGTATTAGTGAATTTGTCCCAACTCGCCCTGATGGGTAGTTATGGACATTCCTTGGAATCTGTGCGGAAGACGCGGAGCTGGGGGTCATAGTTCTGATAAACCGACAGACATGCAAATGATGGTTTCTATGATGATTAGTGGGATGACCACTCCGGTGATTTCGCTCTGAAAGTACAGAGCTCGGAGTGGCGGTCCTGATCGAACAACTGGGATTGGGCCAGTTATTCTTGTGGGACTTATGGGACTCATTTTTCCTCTTTCCGACATTAGCATTGGTTGCAAGAGGGGTTAACTGAGCCAGGACCTCCTCGATCTGTCTGTTAGCCCTAATGAGATGACTCCTTAATTGGGCATTCTCCATCTCGATGGCTGTTAGATATCCTGAAATAGGATTTGGAGAGCATGATGTTGTACTCCTAGTGTCGTCCTGGCCCACATGTTGCTTCCCAGGAAGTTGCTGAACATCTGAGCCCTTTTCAGTGGGATAGTCTGTATGATGCACCTCTTGCCCACCAGGCATTTCGTTATCATGCATCGAACGAGTAACCATCTTGATGAACGTCAAATGAAACTTGTAAAGGATTAAGCACTAATTTCCTCTCAACGAAAGCACCAAATTGTTGACGAGGTTTTTCGCCAACAGTAGATTTAGAAATCTAATAAGGATATTAGTGCTTATTTGTAAAATATAATGAACTTATATGAACAATTTCTCACACACACGATTTTACGTGGTTCAGTGGTTAAAATCTACCGAGTCCACGAGACAATATTATTACTCTCTTACAATTTCTGCAGAGTTTCAGTATTACAAAAAACATGCCTCTTTCTTGTCCATTATCCCTGATATTTATATTAGAATTTCCTAGACAGGTTTGGATAACCGTGTGCATAAATATGGTAAACATTTAATAAAGAAAATTCCCATTTACATGGGGATATGATTGCCTAATAGAGTATACTCCTGTTATCTCGGACAATAAATGTGCAATAAAGCCTGGACATTAATGTGCAATTCCCATTTACATGAGTTTCTCAAGATCCTTCAGTGTGCGTCATGACCAGGTTTCCACAAGCTGAACATATTCATCGAGCTGAGGATCGAAGAGAATTTGAACCTTAGTTTGGACTAAGTTCGGAGCGCCCTAAGGGGGATCTGGCCACTACATGTCTCAAATTGAACTGTCATCCTAAGAGGCGACCTGATAACTACCCGAATGTCATACTGCCAAGTTCTGACTTGAGCTGCTCATATCATCATTAGCTAGATGTTTTACTTGCCTGCTTTTCCATATATTTAGTTGTCAACTGTACCCCTAGCTGAGTGATTAAACTCATGCTAATTTTTAGGGTACAACATTTGGTGATACCCTGCGACAGAAAGGATACAAGGGTTAGAGAAACTGAAGGAAGGACTTATTCATTCCACTGCATATAATGTAAGTGTCCGTACCATTATCTCTATTTAATTCAATTATAGAAACATGTTTTAGGTTTTCTTATATTAATTTGTTTAATATATGATTTACATGAAAATAAATAAGATCATGTATAAGTAATTCCCAACAATATTTGTTTTAATTTTTTTTTTAAATTAAGAAATTAAAAAGGGAAAAGAATGTTAGTTGTTATCTTTTGGGATAAGATTGTAATGCCCCAAATTTCCTAATAAGGTTTAGGACCTTGATTAGGAGGCCGAGAGGGCCATAATTGATTTACTATGATATTTAATGAGTATATGCATGTTTATGTGAATTATATTATTATATGATGGTGAATGCATGCATATGGGCTTATATTTTAAATGCAAGGGCATTTTGGTAATTTGGCCACAGTGGGCGTAAATGTATATTTTGGGTGCATGGTTGAGATTAATTAATATAGCCACATTATAAGGTGGATTGGTTCGAGCTTTTCGATATGAGACGATCATGAGAAGCAAGTTTTCGGTCTAGTCATAACGGGATTAAGTTCGGGGTTCGGGGTGAGTCTCGGGATGATATATGTGATTAGAGCATTACCGGGAATTAAAGGGTAATGGGATGTGATTTATTGGTATTTGAGAATATTGAGATTAGCAGGAATTGGGAAGCGTTAATTATGATTAACGGGATTAGTGGAATGTGCCAAAATTACCCTTAAGGTGGCTTTAGAAGCTTTAGAAGAGCTAGGGGTATTTTAGTCTTTTGGCTGGGATAAATGTTAAGCTTGGAAGGCTGTAGATTGAACAGAGTAAAACAGAGGCAATCCCCTTCTTCTTCCCGTACCTTCTTTTTCCCTCATCTTCCTTGTGTGATTTTGTGAGCTTGTTGAGGATTTGAGCTTGGGAGCTAAGCCTTGATACTTTGGGAGAGTGTTCCACTGTTGAAGAGCACCATAACCTGAACTTAAGGTAAGCTTTTAGCCACTGGTTTTTATATATGCTCTGTTTTGGTTGTTAGTTTCAGCCTTAGAACTTTGATGTGGAAAGTGTGAATCAAAGGAGGTTCTTGTGTTGTTTTGATTGGGGTTTGATGAGGGTAAGCTAAGGGTGTTATTTGGGGGTTTAATTATATGTTTGGAGGAGGTTTAGAGAAGGTTTGAAGGACTGGTTTGAGAGGAAATCGCATAGGGGAAAAACTGGTTCGTTAAGGGGGTTTTGGCTGGTCTGGGCTGGGCGCCGCGGCGCAGCAGGGGTGTGTCGCGGCCCTTAGCGCCTGGCAGGGGGGAGCCTTTCTGTCTGAAGGCGCGTCGCGGCGCAGCAGGGGAGGGCCGCAGCCCTTAAGGCCAATTTTGCTAAAATGTGGTTTTTAGCTTGGGGATTCAAACCATAGGCCTCGGGGTTGGACCTAGTACCCGGTTGAGTAGTATTTGATGTCTCGGGGGCTGGGATTTGGTTTGGGAACCCTCAGTGATCATTTTTATTGATGATACCTTATATTTTGTTATGACTAGGTGACCGCTAAAGGACTAAAAGCTGATCGTTCTCAAAGGTCGTTTCTTTTATTAATTCTCGCTCGAACCCAAGGTAAGAAAACTGCACCCCGTGTATATGTGACATGCATGGCTATTATGGATGCATGTTGGTTGATTATTGAGCATGACATGCATGGTTATTATGATGCATGTTGGTTGGCTATTGAGTGTGACATGCATGGCTATGATTGGTGCATGTTGGATGTTTAAATGTAAACATTGATAGCATAATGAATGCTTGGCGGGTTTTCCCATTTGCATATGATTATTATTGAGGCATGCTGGATGATTAAGTGTGATGCATGTGATGCACGAGAAACATGTGATTAGGGCATGCCATGAGTGATGAATATGAGATTGGCCAGAGCTGAGTCTCTGAGTTTGTGCATGATCATGATTATGCTGGCAACTGTTTAGTAAGCATGCTGAATGCCCTATTTTGGATAACTGGCATATGATGCATATTGATAGCATTGCTTACTTGTGCATGGTACTGACTAATTAGTCAGATTTGGCAAAGGGGCTCGTATCAACTGTGAAGCTGTGATTTATTAGTCAGGTTCGGCAGTGGTACTGGGCACTGGTCACGTTGCACTGACTTGATAGTCAGAATTGGCAAAGGTGTTAGTATCAGCTGTGAAGCTGTGACTTACTAGTCAAGTTCGGCAGTGATACTGGACACTGGTCACATAGCACTGATTTATTAGTCAAAACGGCCATAGCGTGGATCACGCAAGCCACCAGAGATTAGATCTAATCGACTAATCGACCATCAGCATTGAATGGCTCAAAGATCATTAATGCAAGACCGACCTCGAGGGTCGATGAATGAAATAAGCACTTGGAGGCTAGTGGCTTACCTAGCAGCCACTCTCCCTCTTGAATCATGTGATGTTCACTCATTGGTTTGGAAGCTTTATGCTCCGTGTGATTATAATGATAATCATTTGATAATGCTTATGTATAGTGTTATGTTTTCTTGCTGGGCTTCGGCTCATGGGTGCTATGTGGTGCAGGTAAAGGCAAGAGGAAGCTAGACCATCCTTGAGTTGGAGGGCTTAGGTGATGATGTGTACATATGCAGCTGCTCGACCGCCACAACCGAGGTTTAAAGTGGAACTAGGGTTGAACCCTGTTTTGCCGCTTAGAACGGCCTGTTGTAAATATTTTATGTAATAAACTCTGAAATTTATATTTTCGGGATCCCAATGTATATATTAAACGTTCTAGTGAAACGTTACACCCTAACCAAAATGTTTAATCCCTAAACCGCTAATCATACTTAGTTGCACGATTTTGGCCAAATGACTCGATTAGCGAGTTTAGCACCGTTTACAAGGCACACCGTAACGGTCCCAGGAGTTGGGGCATTACATAGATGACAATGCTTATCTATTGGATTATGTTCACATTTGGATAGTGTTTGAGTGAGGTATAAAGAGAGGAAATGGTGGAATTAGGCTTATTTGGTGGGATGGGATTGGAGCTTTCACACTTGGTTTCTTTTCTTACGGTTAGGTCACCAGGGGTTATAAATAGAAGAGAATGTAAGCCTTGGAGACCCTTTTTTTTGGCTACTGAGACTTGGAGAGAAAGAGAGGGAGAAGAGCACGAAAAAGAGAAAGAAAAAGAGAGAAGGAAATAAGGGAATGAGAAGGAGGCTAGGGTTTCGAAATCCTATGTATGCTTTAATCTTTGTGGTTTTTGATTCTCTAAGAATAGCTCTTTCCCTCCATTCTAAGTATTCCTTTCTTTTCTTGTATTTCGAAATCCCTAGGTGCCTAATGATTGATTTGCTTTGTGTTCTTGAACACTATCAAGAAAGGTAATGGGAATTTCTAACTTCTTTGTTGATTTGATGTTGTTATATTTTGTTTCTGATTTTTGACATGTTGACTTGAGAAAATGTGTTTATAATGTATGATTATGTTTTTGGATAATTTTAGTCTTGATGAGTATATGTTTTAGTATTGGTTTATGCACTATTGCTATGATGAAAATATGTATGGATATGGTATCTTGATTTGAAACATGTTAGGTTTTAATTAAAATATTGGAAACAAGGTTACATTTTTGGGATACAGGTTTCGGCCATAAGTTGTAAATGGGTTTTGGTATTTTTCTTTTATGTGATTATGTGTGTAAGATGAATCATGAGGATAAATTATTATTATATAGGCTGTTACATATTTTCATAATTTTAGTTTTGAGATATGTTGGTGCATGCTAGGTTTGTTAATAATATGAGGATAATCGTTGTCTTGCTTTGGTGTTTGTGTAGGAACATGCTAAGTATGTATTTGTGATGCCTAATATTGTAATTTTGATAAGTATGCATGAAGGAAATGTAGGCAACTCTTGTATTTGTTTTCCTTGAGGTTTTGGCTATCACATTGTTTTAGGCCTAGGTATCTATTGTAAATTTATTCAAGGCATGATGAAAATTATGTACTAAAACAAATAGAAAAGCATGCTAGGTTTTCTGTTTTATTATTTATTTTTATGAGCATGTTGTACTGTGATTCTTGCCTTGGTGATTTTAATAAAGAAGCATGATGTGATTTTGTGGTAAACTTGGTTGTTAAGTCCTATGTGTATTTCGACCTAAGCTATATTGCATGTTGTGATATTGTTCTAAATGCGTAAATGCGATTAAGGATTTTGAGGGACTTGCATAAGATGTTAGAAAGCATGTTAGACCTATCCATGTATATTTGGTATATTATTAATGTTTTATTGGTCATTTTATAATTTTATGTTACTTGCTGAATTTTATTGTTTATATATTTATTTAGCAATCATGAGTAAACTAGGAGTGAGTTTGATGCCATATTTTCATGATATATGAAAAGATGAAAAATATTAGTTTCATATATTTTGTTCTTTCATTTCATTAAGAAAACCTATGATTTTGTGTGAATTTATATGCTTAAAAGATAAAAGCAAATAAATGAATGACATGTTGAATTTTATTTTTAGGTTTATGAGATTAACAAGCATGTGTATCTAAGGGTGGTTTTTTTGTCATGATGATATTGCATTTATAATTATGAATATTAAACAAGTTTGTATATATGTTTGGATTAAAGTTTGGTATCATTTGCCTATTGTTGATTTAGGCCATGATTAGTTTGTGAGTTTTGGTTTTGATTTTTGGGATTAAGTCTTGATGCATGATTTCCAATGGTTTAAGATGTCAAAATGGAAGAAGGCATGCAAGGAAAATCAATAGGTAATTAGTTAAGTGTTAATAATTCTTGCTGAATTTTTGTAAAATTGTTAAGAATAAAGTGTATGATATCATAAACTTTATCATGGTTTTCAAGGATGGTCACATGTATGCATGTGTTATGAAAATGCACTCTTATGCGTAATTATATGTTAAATGAGTAATTGTAGGGTCCTTGTTTGAAGACCTTTTAGATTGATATGTGTATCGACATTGTTTTTCATGATGTTATGTGTGACATGCAAGCATGATTATGTGTATGAGTTATGCTAGAATCTAGAAAGCGGTGCAACCTGTTATGAGATAGATGTCACGTGTGCATGGCTCATGCACACATGTGATATGTTTAGACGCGTTCATGTGTGTTTTCCACGATATTAAGACAAGTGTTTTGATTATTATTCTAGGCTCGTTGTGAAGTGTTCATGCATTTAATTTGCTTGGACCTGAGGTAAGGAAGTTAGCTAGATTTCTGCTTGTTTTGAATGGACTCTAGTTATGCATTATGTATGGATTTGTTGTGTTTGCTTAACCTAGTGCTGCAACATTATTAAAGGCAGACGGGCCTAAGATTCTGGCCAAAAGGGTGCCAGGTGAATTATGGCCAAAAGGGTGCCATGGAAGTGACCAAAAGAGAGTCACATGTGATCATTAGATAATAGGGGTGCCATGATCTTATGCTGTATGCTTATGACCTTGCGTTGTATGTTTATGCTAGTGATGAAAATGATATTATGGTTATGATTACGATCTTATGATGTACGATTATGCTTATGCTGCAAATAGTTTCATGTTTATGATTATGACTTACAATGATAGTGATTGCTATAAGAAAAGTATGTTAAGAATGTATGAGATGTGTCGTTTATGCTTGTATGTCTTGTTTGTACTTCCTTACTGAACTTTTATCTCACCTCCTTACTTTTCCCCCTTGTAGGTAGAAAATAGATAGACTTGTTTGGCATGTATGGTGAGCTGAGTTAGTTTTCCATAAGTATGTATGCTGCGGGGAGCCGATGAATGAGGAAACGATCTAGAACATAGTAGTGCCTTAGAGTCTTTCTTATGTTAATTTATCAGTGGGATGTATTTTTAGTTATATAAGACTACATTAAACTCTCTTATGTATTGAACATTGGATCCAAACTCTGCATGTATTTCCAATAAAGTCCCACTGTGTTTTTAGAAAAAGTTACGAAATCTTTCTGAACTATTATTAACACTATTATTTTAATAAAGATAAGCAATTAGGGGCATTATACTAGCAGTAGCTGAGGGCCATCATCACCCTAGAAAATTCAATTCCATAGCTGAGGTAAATATTTCTTAAGTGTTCTTCCTTTTCTTTGATGTGTTGTTGAGTTATTTTGGAGATCTTTGTCCAATCTTTACAACTGATGGTTTAGTGGTTTGAGTAAGCTTGTGGGGGTTAAGGCATGTTAAGTGACTGTTTTTAACACTTGAATTTGGTTTGAAACTGGAGATTTGGGGTTTGAATTTCAGATTTTGGAGCTTAAGTTGAGTTTGAAACTCAACAACGGTAAGTTATGTTTAGGTGGTTTTAAGTGTGTTGGTGTGGTCTAATGAGGTTTGGTTTTGTGTCTAAAAGTGGTATGAGGAGTTTTGGGGTCAAAAATCTTATATGGAAACTTGGTTTTGTGATTTTGAGGGCTTAGGTCGGATTAGGGCGAGTTTGGGTCAGAAAAGTTGTAGAAAACGCAACCCAAAATTCTGGGTTCGTGACGTAGGGCCCTTGCACTTGGTTTGGCGCCCCTACGCTATGCAGGGGAGAGTTTAGGGGAGCCTCTTACTTGTTGGGTGCCCCTGCACTATGCAGGTGTAGCGCACCAATTTTTTTTATTTTATTAATTTGTGTGATTTATTATTAATTTTTAAGTGTTAAGAATTTACTTTTAAATTGTTTGGTAGAAATTATGTGAATTAAAATTGTTAATTATTTTATTTTGTGAGTTCTAGAGATTTGATTGTGTGCAAGGAGGTGCATGCTTAGTAATGATGGACTAGAGCACTTGTGTGTGTGCATGTGCATGGTATGCATGGTGAACATGCATTAGTTTCCATGCATAGTGTATATTTTCCTATTGATTAATTGTTTACTTTTTATTTAGTTAATTTAGAAAAAAAGAAATAAATTGGAAGAGGGAATAGAGTAATGGCGTGTGGAAGAGAGGGAAGGGGAGAATTTCTTTTCCCTTTAAGTTTTGAAATTTAAATCAATTAAATTAGATTTCTTTTAGCTATTTTGGGTAAGGAAAATCACTATGTAATTGTGAGGTTATTTTCTTTGGTTGTCTGTGATATTGTGAGTAAATGAAAATGTGGAAAAAAAAAGGAGAGTGGACGGCAGCCACAACAAAGGGGAAAGGAAATTGATTTTTCCTAATTGTTCTATTTATTTCTCTTGATGGGTCAAAGGTCTTCATTGCCTTGATTTGGGAGAGGGGATTAAGGGGAAAGGGATTTGATTTGTTTCCCTTTACATTAGCCTTGGTAATTAGACCTTAGGGTAAATAAAATAGGGAACAATGAGTATTAGAAATTCATTGTGGCTGGCGTGCAAGAGATGAAGAGAGAGAGATCTCAAGAACTAGAGAGAGAGAAAAGAAATAAAGAAAGAAAGAAAGAGAGAAAGAGAGAGAGAGTGAGTACATGGAAGAAGAAGAAGGGAAGGGTGGTTCTAATCTAGGTTTGTATTCTTGTTTTCTCTAGTGATTGATTCTTTAATTCATCTCCCCACCTTCTTGATTACTAAGTTTTCTTGTTGATGTTTTATTTCTTTCTTTGTTGGGGAATTTGAAAACCCTAGGTATACCAAGAGTGTAATGCCCTGGATAGCCAAGACCGTTACACTGTGTGTTTATATAGGTGCAAGACTCGCTAATCAAGTCATTTAATTCAAAACGTGTTACCGAAACTATAGTTGAACTAGGGTTAAAAGATTTTGATCTCAAGAGCTTCATTTCTTTTAAATAAACATTCTTTTTACATGGGATCCCAAAAATAATAAGTTAAAGACTGTTTACAAAAGATCCAAGATTTAATTACAGTGATTAGCCACTCTAAGGCAAAACAGACAGTTAAGCATTTCTCGTCCTGTTCCACTCCTCGGTCATGGCGGCCGAACAGCTGACCATGTACATTCAGCCCCACAGCTCTCCATCTCAGGGTGGGTCCAACTTTCCTTTGCCTTTACCTGCACCACATAGCACCCATGAGCCAAGGCCCAACAAGAAAACACAATAACAGAGCATAATCATTCAACAGACATTCAGATAACTCATACCGTATAAGCATGTACTCAATAGTCTAAGCATTCATGTTAATCAAGTATTCAGCATACCAAGTATATCATTCCATATCAGTAATCAATTCACATATGATAACTAGGGTTAACGCCCTTAGGCCGCACCCTCTATTTATCCCACTGACTCCGGCCCGCTTAAACCGAGCTCAGTGAATATTAAGTTGTCCTCAGCTACCAGTGGCCGAGACGTGCCCTGTGCGCAAGTATTATTTACGGCACCCTTAGGCCGTTTATCACATGTCCCATGGCATAATACCATCTATGACATCATACAGATATAGGGAGCTCTTAGTCCCATCACAAACACATAACCAGGTGCAGTTTTCTTACCTTTGATTCGCTAGCTTTGTTCAATTTGATCCTCGAGCACGATCCTGCATGAGCCCTAGCGTACACCTAGTCACAGCCATAGATCAGAATCATCACCAAACCTCAAATCCAAAACCTATCCTTGGGACCAATCCCGAGCCCTCTGGAAGCCATAATTCCACCAAACGGGGTGGTGGAATCAAACCCCAAATCCCCGGGCAAAAACCCTTGAAAATAATCCAAAAACCCCTTTCTGGAAACAGGGTACTGCTACAGCGCTCTCTCTAAGGAGAGCGCTACAAACAGACCCTAAAATGCCTCAGACCACATAGCCTAGCGCTACAGTGCCCAGTGACTAGCGTTGTAGCGCTAGTCACAGCACAGCAAACCCTGCATTTTCCTCCTTCGATTTTCCCCGAGCCAAACCTTACTAAAACTCTTCCAAACTTCAACCAAACATAAAAACAAGCCTACCAACATCTCCAACTCACCCACACATCCCAACGACACATAACTCAATCACATGCACCCCAAATCAAGGAAATCACCATAGCTAAACCTAAAGCTCAGAAACTCAATAAAAACAACAACTGAAACCACAGAACTTGAACTAGAATTCCTTACCTTTGATGGGTAGGCACAGAGAACTAGAGACATTGGAGTAGAACATAGGCGAGTTAATTTAGTCTGCCCTGATGGAATGAGGATAGCCTCACCAATAAGGCATCCCCCATCGCCTATAAGACATCTAACACCACCTCGTCCTCAGCGAGACATTCCAGCTTAGGGAGATAGTTGGAGGAATCCTCCCCCATCTGCCAATACTTACGTCCCACGAACACGTGTTGAAAATCCAAATCCTCGGTCACAACCACGAGCTGTAAGTTTCACAAATAGGAGTTAATGGATTGAAATTCATCGTAGCGGTAGGTCCAAGGGCGACCTAAGAAATCAGTTGAGTTCAGCACAGAGCCCTCGGTACGATCCATAACCCGATTTGCGTGATCGTCTGAATTCACAGAGAAGAAATCCACTCGAAATGAAGATATTAGCTATACTTGACAAGAAGGAGGTTCATCCATAGTACCCGATAACGGGAATGCCCCACAAAACCAAGCTCAAGCTTGGAGGGACAATATCCCATCAAACACATACGATAGGATGGGAGCTGTTAAACAGCCCCCAGGTAACCTAGGGACTAGGGACCAAACGCTCAAAGACTAGCTTTGATGGAAGAGAAAATGAAGAGGCTTTTATCTAGAAAAGAAAAAGACGATTGCAACTTAGAAGACGAGCTCGAGCCTTTCACTCCAAATATTGCGGCGGCCACATATCTGGTAGGCTTTAGAATGCCACACTTGTCAAAATTTGATGGAGATGGAGATCCGTCAGATCACCTCGGAATGTTTAACACCATGATGATGGCTCACAATGTCAGGCTCGATCTAAGGTGTATTTTATTCCCTGCAACTCTGGTCAGACCAGCCAGGCAGTGGTTTAAGCAATAAAAGAGGCATTCCATAAGCTCGTGGAAGAAGTTTTCTTCTGAGTTCAAAAAAGCATTTCGAGCTTCACAGGAAACTCGGGTTGATACCGATTCATTAGTCAACATAAAAAAGCAACCTGGCAAGACGTTGAAGGCATATCTAAGTAGGTTTGCCAATGTCGCTGCACGAGCTAGAGATGCTGATGACAGCTCCAAACTCATGGAAATGAGGACGGGAATCCTTGTTGGGGGAGACCTGTGGCAGGAACTCCAAAGAAAAGGAGTTAAGAGTGTGGATGAATTCTTGGCCTGAGCTCAAGAGTGGATTAACCTAGAGGAGGCATGAGCTTCCATCACGGGAACCAGCCAGACCCCTGTCCAGCCCGTTGGAGCGGTAACAGACATTGCAGCTACGGCTCATACCGTTACCCAGAATAACCTAGGGGGGAATAACAAAAGGAAGGGAAATGGCGAGGGCAGCCAAAGTGTGACAAAGAAAAAAAAATCTATGGAGAAGTTCAAACCTGTTTACGCTACTTATACCAACCTAACGGACACCAAGGAGCACATCTTCCTGGCAAATGCTACTCGCCTTCCATGGAAGAAGCCAGAGCCGTTGAAGAACCAGAGGGCAGAGAGAGATTCTTCAAAGTTCTGCTGATTCCATAACGACATCGATCATAACACTGATGACTATCAACAACTGAAGAATGAGATCGAAACTCTCATCAAAGCCAGACCGTTGGCCCAGTACGCCCAAAATCGGGTTGTCCCTAATCAGCCCGCTGGACCAAACCCTTAATCAGTTCCTGAAGCTCCAGTAAGTCAAACTGGAGCTCAAACAAATCAGGTCCACCCTCCTCCGATAGTAAGGGGAGATATAACCACCATTTCAGGAGGACCTCATTTGGCAGGCATGGGCAGCGGGGCCCAGAAGAGTTACATTAACGAACTGAAGTCCCATAATGGTGTGGAGTTCGTCTCGGAATAGTGGTTATCGAAATAGCAATGATTGGAAAAGTAATAAATCATTTTCATAGATGAGGATGCTAGCCACGTCTAATTCCCACATAACGATCTGTTGGTCATAACCGTTCAGCTCGCCAACTAAGGGTCCAGATAACACTAGTAGATAACGAAAGTTCTTTGAATATACTTTTCAAGTCCACCTTTGAAAAAATTGTGTTACTTGTAACTGATTTGAAGGTGACCTCAATGGGTTTTCTAGTGAAGGGTCAGTAGCCATCAGGACGATCAGATTGGTGGTGACCTTAGGAGAAGACTCGAGAACTGTTTCCAAGTTACTTGAGTTCGTGGTAATCGATTGTCCAGCTGCGTACAATGTAATTTTGGGTCGACCTGCGCTGATGGTGTTTGAAGCCATAACCTCTATCTGCCACCTAGCAATAAAATTCTCCTCAGTCGCAAGAATATGCACTGTCAGAGGTGATCAGCTGGCTGCCAGAGAATGCTATAGTATTTCTATGAAGGGAAAATCACAACTCGGGCAGCAAGCATTGGTCATAAATAACGGAGTTGAGGAGTCCTAGGAAGTAGAAGTTACTTGCGGGACGGAAGAACCTCAGCAAAAAGAGGATAGTGACGTCGCCCAACATGATGACATTGACCCACAAATAGGCGAAGACAGGTTAGAACTCCAAGCCATAGAGGAGCACGAGGAAGTAAACATTGACCCCAAAGAAGTTTCAAGAGTCATAAAGATTGGGAAGAATCTTGACAACAAAAGGAAGAAGGAGTTGGTCGATTTCTTACAGGAGAATTTGGACATTTTCTCTTGGTCACATGAAGATATGGTGGGAATAAATCCGAATGTAATCATGCACACCTTAAATTTGGGCAAGAACATGCCTGCAAAATCCCAAAAATGGAGGCGATTAGGAACGGTCTGAGCTGAAGCTCTTGAGGAAGAAGTAGCTTGATTATTAAAATGTGGATTTATCCGCGAGGCAAAATACCCGATCTGGGTCGCCAATCCCGTGTTGGTCCCGAAGCCAAATGGGAAGTGGAGGACCTATATCGACTTCTCTGATCTGAATAAAGCTTGTCCCAAGGATTGTTTCCCACTGCCAAGGATTGATCAGTTTGTAGATGCCATGGCAGGTCACGAGCTCATTTCCTTCATGGACGCGTATTCTGGATATAACTAGATCGCTATGAATCCTGCAGATCAAGAACGAACATAATGTATATTGTTATAAAGTTATTCCATTCCGGCTAAAGAGTGTCGAGTCTACATATCAATGCTTGGTCAATAAGATGTTCGCTAATTAGATCGGGAGAAGTATGGAAGTGTATGTCGATGACATGCTTGTCAAATCAAAGACTACCAATAACCATGTGCCCGATCTAGAAGAATGTTTCGGAATATTAAGGAGGTATAACATGAAGCTGAATCCTCGGAAATGCACTTTCGAAGTGGCATCTGGAAAATTCCTGAGGTTCATAGTCAACATAAGGGGGATAGAGGCGAATCCTGAGAAAATCATATCATTGTTAGAAATTCCCTTGCCTAGGTCGTGTAAAGAAGTCCAAAGCCTAACTGGAAGGGTGGCGGCTTTGAATCATTTCATTTCAAAATCCATTGACAAGTGTCTGCCATTCTACAACTTGCTCAGAGGAAACAAAAAATTTTAGTGGACTTAAGAGTGCGAACAGGCATTCCTCGACCTAAAAGCGCACCTGGCCAACCCCCAGTGTTATTTAAGCCTATGTCGGGAGAACCTCTATTTCTTTATCTGGCCGTGACAGAGAATGCAGTTAGTGCCGTGTTAGTTCGAGAAGAAGACCATGCTCAAAAACCAGTATATTATATAAGCAAGAGACTTCTCGAAGCCGAGTCACGATACCCACTGATAAGGAAACTGGCATTCTATCTGATATTGGTTTCCAGAAAGCTCCGGCCATATTTCCAGTCCCATTCTATCAACATCATGACCGACTAGCCTTTAAGGCAGGTTTTGCAAAATCCTAAAACGTCGGGACGTCTTTTAAAATGGGCTATCGAACTTATCCATTTTGAGATATTGTACGTGCCACGGACCTCAATCAAAAGTCAGGCCCTTGCTGATTTTATGGCTGAATGCACCAGATTTCAAGAGGAGCTCTTGAAGGAGCCGGTGCAAGAGTTATGGAAAATTTTCATGGACGGATCATCAAATGAGAATGGATCAGGAGCTGGGATCATCTTAATCTCACTAGAAGGGCAACAATTTCATACATCTCTAAGATTCAGATTTGAGGCATCCAACAACGAAGCCGAATATGAGTCCTTGCTAACAGGGCTGAGAGTGGCAAGGGAGCTCAAGGCAAAAACTATCCAATGCTATAGTGATTCTCACCTCGTGGTCAATCAGGTATTGGGAGAATATCATGCTCGAGGTACCAAGATGGCGGGGGCGACCTACCTAGCTAAGGTAAATGGAGAACTGTCTGAATTTAAGTACAGTTATGTTGAACAGATACCCCACGAGCAGAATTTGAATGTAGACGCTTTGGCACGACTTGCCATCACAAAAGAAGTTGAAATGTTGAATGTAGTGCCGGTGGAGTTCCTAGAGAGTCCGAGTGTGACAGAGGAAATGATAGAGGTCAAAATGATCGACATAAGACACACCTGGATGACTCCCATAATGGAACACCTCGCAACAGGAAAGTTACCTGACGACAGAAAAGACCGCAAGAAAAATACTTTACCAAGCTCCGCGATATGTAATAATAGATGGAACCTTGTATCAACGTGGTCATTCGTTGCCTCTCCTACAATGCATTTTTCCCGAGGAAGCCAAAACCATTTTACGAGAAATACACGAAGACTTTTGTGGAGATCATGCTGGGGGGAAAAACCTAGCACTAAAGATATTGAGGCATGGCTATTTTTTTCCCACTTTAACGAAAGACTCAATCTCATATGTTCAAAAGTGTGACAAATGTCAGCGTTTCGCTATGATTTCCCGAGCTGCTCCAGTTGAGCTAACGATGATTTCATCCCCACGGCCATTTGCGGTATAGGGAGTCGACTTAATAGGCTCCCTACCTATGGGAAAGGGGGGAGTTTGTTATGCGGTGGTGGCGATTGACTATTTCATTAAGTGGGTAGAGGTCGAGCCTCTGGAAACCATCACATCAAAAAGAGCTTTGGACTTCATGGTGAAGAGTATTATATGTCTGTTTAGGCTTCCTAAAAAGATCGTGTCAGACAAGGGCACACAGTTCGACAGCGATCTCTTCACTGACTTTTGTGAAAAATATGGTATCACTAAGAGCTTCTCATCAGTAGCGTATCCACAGGAAAATGGGCAAGTCGAGGCTATAAACAAAACCCTTAAGGAAAGCCTGAAGAAGAGGTTATACATTATACAAAGCCAAAGGACAATGGCCTAAAGCTGCTGCAGGTACTTTGGGCCTACTGAACTTCTCACAGGACCTCCACGGGGCATACTCCTTTTTCCCTGACTTTCGGAAGCGAGGTCATGCTTCCAATTGAAGCTATGGTAACTACTCACAAGGAAAGGATGTTTAATCAAGAACAAAATAATGGACTACTTAACGCATCCCTCGATCTAATCGAAGAAAAATGAGAGGAATTGCAACTACAGCTCGCTCATTATCAACAAAAGATCACTCACTATTTCAATTCAAAAGTCAAGAGTCGTAGACTGGGGTTAGGAGACTTAGTTCTCCTAAGGGTCTTTTTGGCAAACAAGGACCCCAAGGACGGTGTATTAGGCCTGAACTGGGAGGGACCATATCAGGTCGTTGAGGTCTTGTGTGAAGGAACTTTCAAGATAGCTCGGCTGAATGAGGAAGTAGTCCCACGGACTTGGAATGCTCTACATTTGAAAAAATATTATCAATAGTACCACCATCCATGTAAGGCTTATTTATAAAAGTCGTTCTAATTAAATAATAAATGGATTGCTAAATAACTATTTCTTAGTATTGTATTAGCTCGTTTTCTCATATTTGTAGAAGCAACCAAGAAATTTTATACATTCTGGTTGCTTGGGGGGGCACATAACCCGAGGTTGGAAAAATTAAGCCTGCTTGATAAGATTAAAAAACTTAGAAGCTTGAAAAAATTGATTATTCAACAGCTTTTTAGAAGCTCGAGCTTTTTAATAAACCTAGCACGAACTAAGTTTAAATCATTTAAAACCCTGGACGTAACCAGGTCCGAAACTTAGAAGTTTGGGAAAATTTATTAAAGGGCTTTTTAAAGCTCGAGTTATCAATAAACCTAGCACAAACTAAGTTTAAATTATTAAAAACCCTGGATATAACCAAGTTCAAGGCATGATTCTTAAACAGGTATGATACAAATAAGCAAACAAAACTTGGACATAACCAAGTTCGATAAAATCTTTCTTGATCTAAAAGTCGATTCCTAAAATCTCAAATGTACAAGAGTCTAAGGATTCATAAGCATGATAAATTAATAAAGGAAAGACGAATGGATCAAAAGTTAGATATATATATTAATATAAAACAAACAAATATATTGTCATGTCGAGGAGGAAAAAATCTCGAACTAAGCCCGAAGGCAATTGTTTAATATCAAAAAAATTGCTAACAATTACAAAGAAAACTAAAAAATATCATTGGGCTCCATCAGCTCGCCCCGCAGAAGTGACCTCCTCTCCTCCCTCCACCACTCCGAACGCCTCACCAGTCTCTGACGATTCGTGTGAGAGCCAAGCCTTGTACTTAGCAAGGTACGGATCCTATAACCGGGCTCCATAAAAGAGAAGTTCCCATCTTGGTTGAAGGCCCAGCAATGGTACAACATCTCCTCCATGGCTGATGAAGATGCCACCTTTTCCTCCTTGGCTTTAGCTTCGGCCTCAAGTAATTTTTTCTTGAGCTCGCCAATCTCGACCTGAAGACGTTCAATGAGATGATTCGCCTCAGCGGTTTAAGCTTGGGAGGCAGATAGCGCGGCCTTCGTGGCCTACTCTCTTTCTTGGGAAGAGGTGAGAGCAGCCTGGACAACCTGCTCATTCTTCTAAGCGTTTGTCAGGGCAACTTTGGCGGCCTGCTCACTTTCCTTGGTAGCATCTAGCTCAGCCTGGAGCTCTTCATTTCTGGCCCTAGCACGAGCTATGTTGCGGTATTGGGCCAAGACGGACTATAAAATAACAGAACAAGTCCAAAATATAAGGTGAGCACAGTAAAAAAAACAAAACAATTTCACCACCAAGTATAGGAAAAGAACTCACAGTGAGATTCATCCCCATGGCATACTCAAGGACGTTCTCGGGGCTGCGCTCCTCAATGGTCCTCAGGTCCCTCGAGTTGGCTTTGTAAGCGTGACCCACCATGTGAGTTGCAGTTTCATATATGATACCCCGGAAGGCTTCTGGGATCTTCTCTGGGTCTTGAGGATCAACAAGTATTCGGACAATGGGGGCCTCAGCTTGAATAACTTGGGGAGGTGGGGGAATATGTCGAGGGGGGAGGAGGAAGTTTCTCAGCAACAACCTTAGCCACCGGAGCTGGCTTCCAAATCGAGCTCGTGTCCTTATTCTTGGCAAGGGATTTTGAAGTGTTCCCCATTGCTGGGGTGGTCTTCTTCGCCACCCTGAGCCTCTTCACGACAAGGCTCGTGCTGGCTTTCTTAGCTTGGAAAACAGTTTGCAGGTCAGGAGCTCCTGGTTGTTCCATCTCTTCACCTATAAAGAAAAAAGGGAATTAGCTCACAAAAGTTGTACCAAAAACATTTATAAAGAAAGAGAAAACAAAGAACCTACCCTCCGTGATTGAGGAGGAGTCTATTAGCACCATCTCGGGTGTTTTGATCGGGATAGGCATGACCTCCGACCCTCGATTTAATGGAGGAGAAGGGGAGTCTAAAGTTAATATCTCTTGGAACCTAGGGGGTTCGGGTTCTTCCTCGGGGTTGGATTTGTCTACGTATTGTCTGAACCCAGGGGAAAATGCACCCTGGAGCAGAGAAGGCCAGGTCCTACAGTTTGTCCCATATTCCTCAAAAATGGCGGATCTAAAGTTTAAGGTATTATCAACTACTATTGTGCCCCTAGGGTAGCCATTGTCATAACATACCACTAGGTGGTCTACGCACAGCAGAAGGGTTACATTTAGATTCGGGTTGGAAGGATGTTGGCTAACGAGCTGATTCGGGTTATAAAAAATTAACCTAAAATTGGCAACAACCCTATCTAATTCCCTAAAAAGGTATGGGTTACATTGGCCGGAAGGGCAGGCTGCTACCCCGGAGGTAGCTCGATCAGGATTAAGTCTCTGGTCTGGTTCGGGGGACCACAAATTTCGCACAAGAGGAACCACGTCCTCTTCCTCCTCCTCATCCCCAGTGGCTGACAAGGCCTCTTAAGAGGAAGGGAGCTCGGGGATCACCGAAAGAGGAGCCCGGGTCCTCAAGACCAGTGTTTGACCCTCGCCAATCAATTGACAGGCCCGCATCATGACGTCATTCATGACCAGACGATAGACCTTTTCACGAGGGGGAAAGTCTGGACAGCTTCTCATACTGACCCCCAAGGGTTGCAGACTTTTCCGTCCTTACAAATATGGTTGCACGAGAAACAAATTCAATTAAGACATATACAAAAGAAAGGGAAATATTTTAAAGGAACAAAATTTCACAAGCTGGATTTACAAGGATGGAAGACTTACGAGGTCGGTTGAAGTAATGGTGTTTGCAATTTCTAAAGCCATTCGACATAAAGAATAAATCTTTATAATCGTTTGGATGGCTGGGGAGCTCAATGACGGAGGCGGAGTTTGGAAACCGCGTGAGGTAGTAGAAACCGTCACCACGTCCCCTCTGGTCGAGGCTTGCCTTGAGGTAGAAGAAGTAAAATATGTCTGTCAGGATGGGGACCTCCAACTCATGTTTCAAGAACAGGTATTTCAGCCCCGCCATAAGCCTGTAGGAGTTTGGGGGAGCTAAAATGGAGCCAGTTTCACGTAGTTCAAGAAGTCTGCGAAGTACTGGTCCAAAGGAAGGAAGGCGTCGGCCTTCACATGTTCGTCGCTCCAGGCTACGTAGTGATCCTGGAAGGGGACACAACTCCGTTCCCCCTCAAACACAGGTCGGGCGAGAAGAGTGTCGGATCCTACTTCTATGTTGTGACTCAACAGGATTTTGTTGACCTTCCCTTGAGTTGTGATTTTTGAGACTATACACTCGTGCTCTAAATAAGCGTTAGGGTCGATAATGAGCTCCTTCTCAACCACCGGACCAAAGTGCGGGATGGGAGAATCAAAGGCGACCTACTTCCCCTTGTTCTTGTATTGAGAGGATAAGCTCGAGGCATTTTTCTTTGGAACGTTCTTCTTTGGAGGAGCCATCAGATCGCCTGATGACAAAGCGGCCTAGTTAGAAGGGGACCTAAGATGATCTATAACTATGACGCGAGAGTACGAAGGACAAAACGGGTTATTTTGGTTAACCGAGCTAAGGTAGGCCTCAGCAACATCGTGTGATGCCACGCGATATCCTAAGCTATGCTCCTCGATTTCCTAATAGTCCCTTAATATTTAGGGATTCATGTGTAAGAAATGTGAGGCCAATAATTTCCTTAGGAAGTGGTTTAGTGCAAAACCACCCAAGCAAAAGTGAGCCCTAAGCTATCTGGTTTTAAACCTAAAGACCCTTCAGTTTCTTTAACCCAAATGGGTATTCTTTAAATCAATTCACCATTAAGGTTACCCAGATTTACCCAGAAATTTCCCCAGTTTATGGACGTCTTATTTCTAAAACATGTTTGAACTCACCCATTGAACCTAAATCGAAACCTATTCCTTATGAACATTTAGAAATAGCCTAATAGTAACTACAATTAGCGTTGTGGATGAACACAACTAAGAACAGAAATTCCAGTGGATAAAGAAAAGGGGGGAAAACATTTCAAACCAAGGGCTTACAGGAAGTGTGTTCGTTGACTGGAGGATGTAGATTCGGATCACGGGAAGCTTCTAGAAATATTTTGAATGTTCGGGTATAATGAACAGTTTTGGGGGATTCTGGGGAAGAAGGGAAGCTTGGGAGTTCAAAAAAGGGAAATTTTTAAATGCAAAGGTGGTGAGGTTTGAAATCTGGTCATCCTATTTATACGTAAATTATGGAAATTAATTTGGGCCATGCAATTAGGTTAGCTCAAGATCCAAGGGCCAAGATTAAATAGACCAAATAGCGGTAAAAAGTTGACAAGACAATTATTGCAGTCCTCGAAACCCGAACAGACGCCAATCAAAATAAACCACGTGTCCAATACTCGAGTAGTGGGCAGGCTTGGTTTTATGTAACAGAATTCTAAAAGCCCCTACTGTGTAGGTCAGAAAGTGATGACATCATACACGAGTAGGGGCTTCGGGGGGAAATGTTGTACCCTGATTTTAGCACAAGTTCATTCACTCAACTCAGGTTCAACTGGCAGATAAATACACAGAGAAATGACCAAGGGGAACAATATCTGCTTATTATCCACATGAGCAACTTGAGATTCATAGTAGTCATATGTGGTGTTATGTAACACCCTGGATAACCAAAGTCATTACACTGTGTGATTATAAAGGTGCAAGACTTGCTAATCAAGTCATATAGTTGAAAATATGACCCTAAAGTTATAATTAGGTTAGGGTTAAAAGACTTTGGTCATAAACAGAAAATCTCTCATTAAAATAAACATTTAATACATGGGATCCCAAAACAGGTTTTAAAGGACAGTTTACAAAAATTTCAAAGTTTATGTACAACCACAAGCCACTCTAATGGAAAAATAGGCACTTTAGATTCTTCTGTCCCTGTATCATCCCTCCCTGTCACTACTGTTGGAGAGAATTAAGGAGGGTCAGTTGAGTGATCCACAGCTGATCAAGATCAGAGAGGATGTTCTGGCCGGAGCATCCAAAGATTATACAGTGTTTGAATTAGGCTTGTTGAGATACAAAGGGCGGATATGTGTTCCATTAGACACTGCTTTGAGGCGAGAGATTCTGGATGAATCTCATACTAAACCTTACTCTTTGCATCCAAGCACCACGAAGATGTATCAGGATGTGAGATCGTTGTATTGGTGGCCAGGGATGAAGAGAGATGTAGTAGAGTATGTGGCTAAGTGCTTGACATGTCAGCAGGTCAAGGCTGAGCATCAGAGGCCGGCAGGGTTATTGCAGCCTCTGGATATCCCAGAGTTGAAGTGGGAAGACATCACGATGGATTTCGTGGTGGGCTTACCCAAGACTGTTGGTCAACATGATTCTATTTGGGTGATAGTAGATCGCTACACCAAGTCATCTCACTTTCTGCCAGTGAGGACTACCTATATAGTTGACCAGTATGCAGATCTCTATGTGAGAGAGATCGTGTGCCTCCATGGTGCGCCTAGGTCGATCGTGTCAGATCGGGACCTTACTTTTACTTCTAAGTTCTGGGGGAGTTTGCAGAAAGCCATGGGAACATAGTTGAAGTTCTGTACTGCTTATCATCCTCAGACAGATGGGCAATCTGAGAGGACGATCCAGATATTGGAAGACATGCTGCGAGCATGTGTACTGGACTTTGGTGGATCTTGGAGTAAGTATCTACCTTTGATAGAGTTCTCCTACAATAACATTTATCAGTCTACCATTGGAGTTGCACCTTATGAGATGATGTATGGTAGGAAGTGCAGATCTCCCATTCATTGGGATGAGACAGGTGAAAGGAGTTACTTAGGTCCTGAGGCAGTTCAGAGGACCAGTGAGGCCATTGAGAAGATTAGAGCTCGGATGCTTACTTCTCAGAGTAGACAGAAGAGCTATGCGGATCCCAAACGCAGGAACGTGGAGTTCTAAGTGGGAGACTATGTCTTCCTTAGAGTCTCGCCATGGAAAGGGGTGAGAAGGTTTGGGAAGAAGGGCAAGCTGAGCCCCAGATTTGTAGGTCCATTTGAGATCCTGGAGAGGGTTGGTCAAGTGGCTTACAGATTGGCTTTGCCTCCAACTTTTTCAGCTGTGCATAATGTATTTCATGTTTCAGCTCTTCGGAGGTATGTATCTGATGTGAATCATATTTTGAGTTACGAGGATCTGAAGTTTGAGCCAGATCTCTCCTTTGAGGAGCATCCAGTTCAGATACTTGACAGAAAAGATAAGGTCCTCAGGAATAAGACGATACCTTTGGTTAAGGTGTTGTGGAGGAACAGCAAGGCCGAGGAAGCGACCTGGGAGCTAGAGTCAGATATGCAGAGTCAGTATCCCGAGCTGTTCAGGTAAATTTAGAGGACAAAATTTTTGTAAGGAGGGGATAGTTGTAAAGCCCCAAATTCTCCGATGTGGTTTAATGGCGGGATTAGTAGGCCGGGAGGGCCATACTTGCTTAATTATGCCATTAAATGATATTATGCATGTATATGTGAATTGTATTATAATATGATGTTAAATGCATGCATGTGAGTCCACATTTTAATTACAGCGGTGTGATGGTAATTTGGCCCGCTAAGGGTATAATTGTATATTTGTATGCATGTCGGTGATATGCTGTTGAGACCACATTATAATGTGGGTTTGTTCGAGCTATTCGACATGAGACGATCTTGGATTATTGATTAGTGGTCTAGTCACAACAGGTTTAAGTTCGGGGCTCGGGGTGAGTCTCGGGGTGATTTTAATGATTAGAGCATTACCGGGAGTTAAAGGGTAACGGGATATGAATTAATGGTGTTTGTGATTATTGAGAATAGTGGGAATTGGAGAGCGTTAATTATGATTAACGAGATAGGTGGAAAATACCAATTTTTCCCTTGAGAGCTTTTAGAAACTTTAAATTGACCTAGGGGTATAATGGTCATTTCACCCCTAGGATAGATATAACTATTGTTGGCTGAGAAAGAGGTGGAAAACATAGTATGTTCAAGAGCCTTCCCGTATCTATTTCTCCTTCAGTTTTCTTTGAGATTTTTTAACCATTCTTGAGGATTCAAGCTTGGGAAGCAAGCCTTGGTAGTTTGGGAGTGTGTTCCATCCTTTAAGGGCATCATAAGTTGAGCTTTGGGTCAGTTTCTAACCATAGAATTCTCTGGTTTGCCCTATTTTGGTTCTGTTTTGCAGTTGAGATTTCTAGTTTGAGATCCTGGTTTTGTTGGGAGTTTTGGCTAGGGTTCCTATGGTTGGTATGTTTGGGGTATGTTGAGATGGTTTTTGGGTTCATTTGGCATCAAAAATGGGATTTGGAAGCTTTGGAATCAGGTTGGAATCGAAGGAGATGAAGAAGGTCATTTCAGGGGATTCCTGGTCTGGAGGTAGCGCTATAGCGCCCACCCTAGGGCACTACAGCGCTACTCAGGAGGCTTGTGGGTGTGTTGGAGGTTCTGAGAATAGCGCTGGGGCGCTAGGGGTCAGCGCTGTAGCGCTACCCTGTTCCTTCAAAGTCCCGTTTTGTGTGTTTTTAAGGGTTTTTGACTTGGGGTTTCAACTCTTAAGGCCCGGGATCGAATCTACTCACCGTGTGGGCATGTTTCGAGGTCCCGAGAGTGGTGCTTAGGTTAAGACCCTTTCATTGTGGATTCTCATTAATGGAGGTTATAATTGGTTGTGATTAGGTAACCACTAAGGAACTAAAAGATCGATCGTTCTCAGAGGTCGTCCTTATAATATTTCTCGCTCGAACCTAAGGTAAGAAAACTGCACCCTGTGTATATATGACATGCAGGATTGTTATTGAGGCATGTTGATTGATAAATGTGGACATGTATTGCATATTAAATGCTAGTGAATATTGTTTACTTGTATATGGCACTGAATAGTCAGGGACACTAACCTAAGAGTCAGAAACGGCATAAGCGTCCTGAACGCAGGGGCGAATGAAGATTAGATCTAATCGATATCAATGTCGAATGGATTTAAGGCATTAACACTGGACCGACCCTAAGGTCGATGAACTTATAAGCGCTTGGCTAGTCTAAGACTAGTTATTGAGAGCCAGGGCATAAGGCCCAGGTGACTGCTTGTCACATGGTTAGGGAACGATGTTCCAGGGTTATGACTCTATGGTCATGAGGTAGGTTATGTTGGTGAGCAGTCACCATGCACCTATCCTGTTTAAGCTAATGAAAGGTTTATTTACCTGTTAAGCCCCGGTGACCCTATCGTCATAAGGCTGAAGGGAGTTATTCCCAATTTAGTGACTTTTGCGACTGTCACCTATCTGTTTTGGACTAATAGTCCTGAATGATTATTATAATCATTGTTGATATTATATCATGCTATATTGTGTTTTCTTGCTGGGCCTTGGCTCATGGGTGCTATGTGGTGCAGGTAAAGGGAAAGAAAAGCTCACCTAGCCTTGAGTGGAGAGCTTAGGTGGTGATGTGTACATATGCGGCCGCTTGACCACCACGGCCAAGGAGTTCTCAGAAGAACTAGGGGGTTTACCCTATTTTTGCCACTTAGGTCGGCGGGATTGTAAATTTGAAACGGTAGTGGTCATTTTGTGTTATGAACAACTTGTAAATGTTTTGAAAAGCTCATGAGCAGTTATGTACTCAATAAAATACATCATTTCCTTTTTATTGTTTTTCACCTTAACCTGTTAATAACACTTAGAACACGTTTTTAACCAAAGGACTCGGGTAGCGGGTCAAATTTCCGGTTCACCGATCACCGTAACTGTTCTGGGGTAACCAGAGCGTTACACTCACTTAGGCCGAGCTCAGTGATTATATAATTAACCTCTGCTACCAGTGGCCAAGCCGCGTCCTTGTGCGCCAATATTAATTCTGACACTCTTAGGCCGTTTATTTCATGTTCACATGGCCTAATACCATCGTACAACATTACATACAAGGATAGGGAACTCTTAGTCCCAACATAACCACATAATCGGGTGCAGTTTTCTTACCTTTGATTCTGAGCGCTTTGGCTAATTGAGATGACCCTCGAGTACAATCCTGTCCGAGCCCTAGTGTATACCTAGTCACAACTGTAAAATGGAATCCTGATTAACATTCAATTCCGTAACCCCACTTCCTAACCAATCCCAAGCTCTCGGGAAGCCCAATTCCATCAAATGGGGTTGTGGAATCGACCCCCGAGCCCCCAAGGAAAAACACTAAGAAAAATACCCAAAACCCATTTCTGCAGGCAGGGCAATGCTACAGCGCTACAAAATGGGCGCTACTGCACTAGAGTCAAAGACTCAAGCCCCCCAGAAAATGTGGCCTAGCGCTACAGCCAACACATGCAAAATTTTCTAGGTTTTTCTTCAAACTTCCTCGTGCCAAAGCTCCATAAACTCACTCCAAACCTCAACTAAACTCCAAATTGAGCCTACAATCAACTATATCTCATCAAACAAGACCTAACTGTTAGGAAAACTTATACAGAATCTTTATTGATTTTCATGTAGATCTAATATTAAACAAATTAATATGAGATAACCTAGAACATGTTTCTATAATTGAATTCAAAGAGAAACAAAAATATGAATACTTACCATATACACAGCGAAATGAAAGAGTCATTCCTTTAGTTTCTCTAACTCTTGTATCCTTTCTGTCACAGAGTATTATCAAGAAACTGAACTATTCTTCTAATTTCTTAACTGTCTTCCAAAGTATCATTAGAATCACCTAGACTAAAGTGGGAAATTCTCAACACATGAGATAGATACAGAGAGAAGAAGAGAAAATAACAAAGAGACTTAGAAAAGGACTTGTGTTTAGAGAGAATCTAAAACTATCAGATAACCAAAGTTAATTTAATTTAAATAGGATTTATCAACAATTAACCAAAGTTAATTTAAATCCCATTTATTAAAATTAATATTTCATTAATTGGCTGAAAGAAAATTATATTTTTCAAAATTTAACCAAATTTAAATTTTAAAATCAATATCTTAACTGTTTTTCAAAAATATCTTGTGTTGTTACAACTATAGCTAATATTTTAACCATTAAAATATTTGTTTACCCAAAAACAGACTACCTGATGACGTGGCAGGATTGGTCTACACGTGGGAGGCACGTGGCTGTTTTTAGGAAGTGTGTCCTGCTCGGCCATCGACCAGAAGACTGTTGGTTTATCAAGCATCATACTTATGTGCAACCCGCCTGGTCGCATATAATCATTTACTTCCTTCAGATGTGCAATCTTGCAATTGTGCATTAATTGTAATCTCTATATTTACCCAGATACGCAAGTCTTAATTGTAATTAAGGCCCATTGGCCCATAGAACCTTCTTGAGCCTATAAATACGAATCAAAAGGCTCAAGTTGGGGGACTTTTGGGGACTGAGAAAATTATAGTGTTATTGTTCACCAAAATTGTAATCATCTCGACGCTTGTGAAACTCGTGAACCCTTAGCTCATTGATCACAGTGTTGGAATCCTACATCAATAAGAACACTAAGTGGATGTAAGTCGTTATGATTTAATTGGGGTCGAACCACTATAAATTGTTTGTGTTGTTTACTTTTTCGTCTTGATTTCTTCTTATTTTCATTTCATTCTATATCGTTTATCTGACTCCGTGTCATTGACCAATTCGAGGGTCAACAATATTAATAGTTATAACAATCCTAAAATATCTCAAAACAGTTAATCAAATTCAAATATTCATAAAAATATCTAACTAACAATATTCAAAGTTCAAATAATTTAAATATTAAAAACTATAGAATAAAAAGATATTTATTTTTTCAAATAAAGAATTAATAAAAATAACAAGAATTTAAAAGAAAATATCTTAAATATCTAATATCTTAATTCCAATATTTTAATAAATTAAAAGATTTAAAAATAAGTTGTTAGTCTATTTTTAAATTTGAATTTGAATCTTTATAGAAAATATCTAATTATTTAAATCTCAACTAACAAAAATATCTTATTTTAAAAAATAATTTTAAATGCAAAAACAAATTTGATATTTTTGGTTTTTGATTAAAAATAATTTATTTTCACAATTTTTATTTCTTTAAAAAAAAATTATTTTTGGATGAACAGTACCACAGGTATTGTTCATCGCGTGGCTGGTGCCTAGGCGTGCGCGCGCAGGGCGCTAGGGTGGCGCACGGATGCGATCGCGCATGGGTAGCTTGTCCAATTTTTCCAAAAAAAAATTAGCAATTTTCAAACCAAAATCATTTTCTAATTAAATTTTAACATGTTTTACACAAAATAAAGCATATATAAAAATTAATAGCAAAGAAAACACAACAAAATAACCTAAAAATTGATAATAATCACATAAAATCAATATGTTGCCTAAAAACATGAAAACCATCCAATTATTCAAACAAATCAAATAATCCAATTTTTAACATGTTCATGCATGAAAATAAAGATTACCAAAGGCTCTGAGGCCAGTTGTTAGGAAAACTTATACAGGATTTTTATTTATTTTTATGTAGATCTAATATTAAACAAATTAATATGAGATAACCTAGAACATGTTTCTAAAATTAAATTCAAAGAGAAACAAAAATAAGAATACTTACAGTATACGCAGTGGAATGAAAGAGTCATTCCTTCAATTTCTCTAACTCTTGTATCCTTTCTGTCGTAGAGTATTATCAAGAAACTGAACTATTCTTCTAATTTCTTCACAGTCTTCCAAAGTATCCTTAGAATCACCTAGACTAGAGTGGGCAATTCTCAACACATGAGATAGATACAGAGAGAAGAAGAGTAAATAACAAAGAGGCTTAGAAAATGACTTGTGTTTAGAGAGAATCTAAAACTATCAGAAAACCAGTGATTAAACTTATGTTTAGACTTATGTTTTCAACTCTCTCTAAGCACTCCTTAATAGACTCAATTAGGCCATTTAATTTAATTAAAAAAGCAATAAAATAATAGCCAATTTGAAGCCCTAGGTCGAAATTATCATGGGTTTTAGGCCCGTGAAATTTCTCATTTGATTATAAGCCCAAATGACTTAAAATCAAGGCTTGTATTATTTTCTATTGATTAAATTAATTAAATAATTACTTAAATCATTTATCAAATTAATTATTTATAATTTGAACCTTGATTTAAAATTATTTATTAATTTAGATACCAATTTATCTTAATTAATAAATCTGCCCTAATATATTTTTTCTTCTCAAAATTACATAACTCTGTGAAACTATCCAAAGTTGACCTGGTCAACTTTGATAATTAAATCAAATAATTGAGACTATCTACATGATTTTATCCAAGGTACAATGGGGACCTTGGGCCTATGAAATCAAGCTCCAATAAGTTATCATAAATCTAACAAATCAATTTACTAACTTATTAATTCCTCGTGACTCCACTATAGACTCGGAATTGCACTCTTGAATTCATAGAACGCTCTATAACAAATATAGACACACTATTAATTATCCATTGTTACAACCACAATTGTCACTCAACCCTCTATAGATGGTCCACAATGAGATAGGACTAAAATACTGTTTTACCCCTCATTGTATTTTATCCTTAAAACACTTAGTTCCTTGTAAATAATATTTCAGTAAACTAATTTAATTACTGAAATGAGATCTCTATCATTTAACACCTTGAACCAAACTAAAAGGAAACCATCGTTTCACTTCTTCATCAAAAGCTATAGATGTTCATATCTATGATTAACACTCCCACTCAATTATACTACCGAGTTCCGAAGATGTAAGTATGGGCTAGTCCGTAGGGTAAGTTGGTAACGAACAAGTCAAAGAACTCAAATAATACAATCAGTTAGAATACTAACCACTCAGAATTGAGATTTAATTTACCTATGGTCAACTATATGATATGACTAGAATAGATAATAACGGTATGTTTACTTATCTTATCAACTGTCAATATTGGTCCAGTCCGATGTAACAAATACATCTGATCTTATCTACTTTGCTAATGTTCTGGAAAGAACATAACACCGCAATGTGTAAGTAGATCATATCGTAGATTGGCAAGTCAGTGTAAATCCTGTGCACTGACTAATCTTAGGACTAACTTATTTTGAACATATAATTGTATTTATATTCCACTGTGATTACGTCACTATAAATACGATTAGCTATATGCTCGGGATTTAATAGAAGTTTATATTAAACAAATAATCATGAAAATAAAACATGTGAGCAAAGTGATTGACCATGTCAAAAAATGATTTTTATTCTTTTATTGGTAATAAAATGAGATTACAAAGAAATTAGGTTTTAATTAGGGCATAAAACCCCAATAAACTCCCACTTGCACTAATTGAAACTAATGCCTTAATTCTACTAATCCCATTTCCTTGATATGCTTATCAAATGTAGCTTATGGTAGTGTCTTTGTAAACAGATCTGCAAGATTGGCTTCAGTTGCAATCTTCATAACCTTCACATCTCCCTTGGCCACATATTCTCAAATAATGTGATACTTCCTTTCTATATGCTTACTCCTCTTGTGACTTCAAGGTTATTTCGAGTTGGCTATCGCTCCTATATTGTCACAAAACAACACAAGGGGTTTATCCATTTCTAGAATAACACCAAGATCTGAATAGAACTTCTTTAGCCAGACTATTTCCTTAGCTGCTTCTGACGCGGCTATGTACTCAGCCTCCATGGTGGAATCTGAGATTGCAGACTGCTTTACGGTTCTCCAAATCATAGCTCCACCCCCAAGAGTAAACACCATTCTAGAAGTAGACTTCCTGTCATCTACATCAGTCTGAAAATCTGAATTGGTGTAGCCTACAGGGTTCAAAACACCACCCTTGTAGACTAACATATAATCCCTAGTCCACCTTAAATACTTCATGATATGCTTAATTGCTATCCAATGTTCCGGTCCTGGGTTTGACTGATACCTGCTCACTACTCCCACAGCATAGCAGATATTTGGTCTAATACACAACATGGCATACATCAGACTTCCAACTGTAGATGCGTAAAGAGTTTTTCTCATTGCATCTTCCTTATCAGCTGTCGTAACGCATAAGCTATAACCTTCCCGTTCTGCATTAACACACAGCCTAAACCCAACCTCGACGTGTCGCAATAAACCATAAACTTTCCTTCCTCTGAAGGAAGACTCAGCATAGGTGAAGTAATAAGTTTTCGCTTCAACTCTTGAAAACTATTCTCACACTTGTCTGACCAGATGAACTTCAAATTCTTCCGTGTCAATTCTGTCATCGGTGCAGCAATCTTCGAGAACCCCTCCACAAACCGTTTGTAGTAACCTCCTAACCCAAGGAAACTCCGAACCTCTGAGGTGTTCCTTGGCCTCGTTCAATCTCTAACTGCCTCCAACTTAGATGGATCCACCTTAATCCCGTCTTCACCAACAATATGTCCATGGAATGTCACTTCTGGTTGCCAAAACTCACACTTCTTAAACTTGGCGTACAACTAGTGCTCTCTTAACCTCTGCAAGACCTGTCGAAGATATAGCTCGTGCTCTGCCTCTGAACTAGATTACACTAAAATTTCGTCGATGAAGACAATGACGAATTGATCCAAGAAGTCCTTGAACACACTGTTCATTAAATCCATGAAGGTTGTTGGGGCATTGGTCAAACCAAATGACATGACCAAAAACTCATAATGCCCATACCTCGTTCGAAAGGACGTCTTCAATATATCCTCGTCCTTGATCCTCAGTTGGTGATAACCAGATCGAAGATCATTCTTTGAGAATACCATCTTTCTCTGTAGCTGATCAAACAAGTCGTCAATCCTTGGTAGAGGGTACTTGTTCTTGATGGTCAACTTGTTCAATTCTCTATAATCTATACATATCCTTGGAGTCCCGTCCTTCTTCTTCACAAATAGAACCGGAGCACCCCACGGCGAAAAACTAGGCCTGATGAACCCCAAATCCAAAAGCTCCTGTAACTGTATCTTCAATTCCTTCAGTTATGTCGGTGCCATTCTATATGGTGCCCTCGACATTGGCTCTATCCCTGGAGATAACTCAATAACAAACTGAATCTCCCTATGCGGCGGTAACCCTGGTAAACCCTCAAGGAATACATCCAATAACTCACAAACCAATTTGGTATCCTCCGGCCCTGCTGGCAACACCCTGGTAGTATCCACAACACTAGCCAAGAAACCTATACATCCCCCCTGTAATAAGTCCCCAGCCCTCAATGCTGATATCATGGGTACCCGGGGTCCACATACCGTACCCACAAAAACAAAGGGATCCTCGCCCTCCGGCTCAAAGGTCACCATCTTCTTCCTACAATCAATAGTAGCTTCGTATCTAACCAAACAATCCATGCCTGAAATCATGTCAAAGTCCTCCATACCCAACTCAATCAAGTCTACTGATAACTCCCTTCCATCGACCATTACTGGAAGTGCTCTAATCCACCTCCTAGAAACTACCAGTTCCCATGTAGGCAATATAGTCTCGAACCCCGTAGTACAGTACTCACTAGGTCTACACAGTCTATCAATCACCTTACTAGAAACCAATGAATGTGTAGCACCAGAGTCAATCAATATAGTAAAAGGAAAGCCAGCACTAGAAAGCTTACCTGTCACCACAGAGGGACTAGCCTCGGCCTCTGCCTGCGTCAGGGTGGACACTCGAGCTGGAGTCAAGTTGTCCACCTTCCTTGCTTCCCCTTTCTTCTGTGTTGGGCAGTCCTTCTTAAGGTGTCCCACCACCCCACACACATAACAGGCCTTAGCCCGACATTCACCCGGATGGCGTCTTCTGCACCTCGTGCACGCTGGATAGCTCCTCCACGTATCATCACCTCCCTGACGGCCACCCTGAGTACCCCGACCTCTCCTATCAGGACCAGCAGCGGTCAAAGTGACAGGGGTCTTCCTCTTCAGATCACTGGGGCCTCCACTCCTACTAGACACAGAATATGGAGGCACTGCTCTGTGACCCTCCCATCTTGCAGCATTCTCCCTCCAGTTCTTGTTCTCCGCTTCCTCAGCGGTAAGAGCCTTCTCAACAGCCTGGGCATAAGTCGTCCCCCCAGGTACTGTTGTAATCCTCACATCTCAGGCTATCATAGCATTAATCTATCTTGCCTTGCTGAATCAGTAAGCACAAGATCCGGTGCAAACTTTGCAAATCTGTCAAACTTCAGGGCATATTCTATGACTGTTATGTTGCCCTGAACCAACCCCACAAATTCATTCACCTTTGCTGCCCTGATGGCAACATTATAATACTTTTGGCTGAACAAATCCTTGAATCCATCCCAACCCTGAGTAGTAACATCCGTGGTCTGTGATGTCACTTCCCACCAAATACGGGCATCATCTCTCAGCATATATGCGGCACAGGCCACCCTATCATGACCCTCTACCCTCATGAAGTCCAGGAGAGCGGTAATCATACTCATCCACTGCTCGGCCTTTAGTGGATCTGCTCCCCCCTCAAAAGTTGGAGAATGTTGTTTCCTAAACCGCTCATACAATGACTCCCATCTATTCCCAACCTCCACTGGCTGTATAACCAGTGCCACTGCAGGAGGCACAATGGATGCAGCACTCCCTGACAAAGCCTGCTATCTCAGAAGTTGAATCTGCTCATCTTGGCTCTGAAGTCGGGCTTGCATATCCGCCATAATCTGTTGCCAGTTTTTAGAGACTGGCGGAGGGTTTTGGCCCTAGTAATCATCTCTAGTCTCAGGCCTAGTGCCGACTAGTCGTGTAGATCGTCTTGGATGCATAGCTATCCAAGTTAATCTGCAATCAATGACTTGGCGATCAGACTATGATGACAGGGTAATAATCCATCCATACTCCACCATTGAAACACAACCAATCACAAGCAATCAAGATATAACAATTCATCCAAATATTCATCCACATGCAACAGCAATGCTAATAAGTATGCCTCGATATCATCACACAACAGTCAAGGGCCAAGCCCTATTAATATCTCATGCTCCCTATCAATCAAATAGATAACAGCAATCATGGTTCTTTCCAATCGCTTAAGCATATAAACATGTATACACAATTACCAAACCCTGAGTCAAGCTTGTCTTTAGCGACGAATGTATATATCCAGCCAGTCTTCAGGAACCCTTGAACCTAGGACGCTCTGATACCAAGTTGTAACACCCTGGATAATCAATGTCGTTACACTGTGTGATTATAAAGGTGCAAGACTTGCTAATCAATTCATATAGTTGAAAACGTGACCCTAAAGTTATAATTAGGTTAGGGTTAAAATATTTTGGTCATAAATAGGAAATCTCTCATTAAAATAAAAAATTAATACATGGGATCCCAAAACAGGTTTTAAAGGACAGTTTACAAAAATTTCAAAGTTTATGTACAACCACAAGCCACTCTAATGGAAAAATAGGCACTTTAGGTTCTTTTATCCCTGTATCATCCCTCGCCCATGGCGGCCGATTAGCTGACTATGTACATTCTGCCCCAGAGCTCTCCAACTCAGGATTGGTCCAGCTTGCCCTTGCCTTTACCTACACCACGTCGCACCCGTGAGCCAAGGCCCGACAAGAAAACCATAATGTAGAGCATAAACAATAATCAATAGTCAGATAATTCACAAATCATCAATTAGATACTTACCAAACCACATTGCTCAAAGAATCAATGATATCAATCTACAAACCAATAGTCAATCATTCAGGTAATAAGCATGCCATTAACATCAGATTAATAACAATAAACATATCACACAATATCCAGGGTCGATGCCCTTAGGTCGCACCCTCTGTCTATCCCACTGACTCTGGCTCACTTAGGTCGAGCTCAGTGATTATATACTTAACCTCAGCTACCAGTGGTTGAGTCGCGTCCTTGTACGCCAATATTAATTCTAGCATGCTTAGGCCGTTTATTTCATGTTCACATGGCATAATACCATCGTACAATATTACATACAAGTATAGGGAACTCTTAGACCCAACATAACCACATAATCGAGTGCAGTTTTCTTACCTTTGATTCCGAGCGCTTTGGCTAATTGAGATGACCCTCGAGCACGATCCTGTTCGAGCCATAGCGTATACCTAGTCACAACCATAAAATGGAATCCTCGTTAACATTCAATTCTGTAACCCCACTTCAAAACCAATCCCAAGCTCTCGGGAACCCAATTCCACCAAATGGGGTGGTGGAATCGACCCCTGAATCCCCAAGCAAAAACCCTAAGAAAAATACCCAAAACCCATTTCTGGAGGCAGGGCAGCACTACAAGGTGGGTGCTACAGTGCTAGTCAGAGACTTAAGCCCCCCAGAAAACATGGCCTAGGGCTGTAGCGCTCCCTACCTAGCGCTACAACCAGCACATGCAAAAATTTCTGGGTTTTCCTTTGAACTTCCTCGAGCCAAAGCTCCACAAACCCACTCCAAACCTTAATTAAACTCCAAATTGAGCCTACAATCCACTATATCTCATCCAACATGACCTAACAACATCAAAACTTAGCTAATAGCATCATCAAAAAAAGAAAACCAAAATTGAGCTTGAAGCTCAAGAATTTCATTTGAAACTCAGAAAACTCAAATGGTCAAGACCAGAAATCGTTACCTTAGCTGAGAGAATTCGACCCTAGGTTGCCTTCTATGCCCTTCCAGTCTTTAGTTCCTCAAATCCCCAAGCTCAAGTCCTTAAATTCCCATCCAATAATCAAATTCGGAGATCAATCTTAACAAGATTCGTTAAACTCAAAAAAAAAACATAAACCTTACCTTAATTGGAAACTAATTTCAACTAAATCCCTTAGCTACTCCAAGGATCAACACCCCAAACCAAGCCTAGACTTCCTCTGAGTTAACAGCTTCAAAATCCAGAAGAGAGGGTGAGAGAGAGATAGCAAATTGTGTGGGTGAAAGAGAGAGTGTTCTATTTTTTTTTTCTTTCCTTTTCCTTTCCTTTCTTTTCCTTCAATTTCTACCACTTTCTACAACTTCCACTAAAGTCTAAATAAGCAGAATATATCAATTATCCCCCTTAATAGTCAAAAGACCCTTTTTTCCCTCCTAATTAAATCCAAATCTTTTAATCACTCTAAGGGCATTTTGGTCATTTCCTCCCAATTCCCGCTAATTCCTCGAGTGTCCCTAATGTTTACCACTTAAATCTCATCATCTAATTAATCGCCAATTATTTTTCCCAATGTCTAAAAATCTTCAATATATTTCCCAAATTCCCAAAAATACCCTCAGGTTTCCCCTGAGTCGGGTATAAATTCCTGCCGTGACTATTTTGCTAAACCGCTCACTAAGATCGTCTCGAGCCATATGCTGCAAATACATCCACATAATAATGTGGTCTTAGAAATTTATCACAATTAATCACATTTGTGCCCTCAACGGGCCAAAATAACGAATATGCCCTTACAAGCTAAACAGGGCCTATATGCATACTAATACTCGAAGTCATGCATTTCACATATCCATATAATCATATTAGCATGCTTATCACATAATCATGCATCAAATCATTTAAATCACACATAAATCAATTATGCCCTCTCGACACACTAATCAAGGCCCTTAAGTTTTATTAGTAAATTTTGGGTCGTTACATGTTAGGCATCCAGAGTTTATCCCGAACTAAGGATACGATGGCCGTGAAGCTCGAGCTCGGAATATTAAATAGATGTCGAAGCACGGGCTTGGAGGAGATATCTAGCTCGTGGTAGTTCTAGTATATTGCATACTTAGAGATCCCCCAGAGATTCGGGATCCCCTTTATACGCTTGTTTATGACCAAACTGTCGTATTTATTATCCGAGATAACAGGAACCTGTTATCTTGTAATCAAATCATATCCCAATATAAATGGGAATTATTTGTATTAAATATAGACATTATGTAAATACGTGATTGACTCACGTGGTTACCTAAATCTGTCCATGGAATTCACCTATAAATACTGGGAATATTGGACAAGAAAGGGGACCATTATTCTGTAATACAAAAACTCTGCCAAAATAGAGAGAGAAACATCAGTAATATTAACTTGTGGACTAGGTGGATTTTAACCACTTAACCACGTAAAAGTTCTGTGTTCTTGAGTGAATTTTGTTTATTGTTCATTATGGTTTATCATTAAGCGCTAATCTGCCTTATTATTTCTTAATACATTGTTGGCAAAAAACCGCATCAACAACACTCATAATTCATTATTATTATTATTATTTTGGGCAGTTTGGCCATTTTCAAAATCATTTGTAAGGATTAAAGATCCTTATTTGGTTTTAAACCCATTCAAGAAATTCATACGCAAAAATTTGAGACTAAACCCTAAGTCTCATGGAGACCTATCCTATGGTCTCGATACCTAGGCTCAGATATCGCAATAGTATATCCCATAATCCACTAAAAATTTTATTCTTCAAAAGTTTGGCTATTAACCTGTACTTTCAACAAGTTGATTAAATATATAAAAAAAATTAGCCAGTATTATATCCAGAAAATACTAATTAAATTCCTCAATTATTTTTCAAGAAAATAATCTCTTAATTTTCCTTTTATTTTTCTTAAGGTTTTAATCTCTAAAAACTATTTTAAGAAAATAGCCTAATTTTAACTTAATTAGGAAAACCATTAATGCTTATCTTGACTAGTTAATTCTGTTAAATCAATTAAGCAAGTTTACTTAGTAAAAATAATTTACTTAATTATTTTCTCAAAATATACAGTTTTAAACTGTAACGTCCTGAATTTGCTATTAAGGTTGAGTGCCTTGATTACTTTGACAGGAGGGCATGATCAGATTTATTTGGGGAATTAATTGGTTATATATGTGATTATGCGGTATAGATGATTTATATGGTAATGTGAATAGTTATGCGTGTTTATGTGTATTAAATATGCATGTGGGCCTGTTTTTGTAGATTGGGGCATATTTGTAATTTTTGACCCATTGAGGGTATATTTGCATTATGTATGTGTTATGAATGAGACCCCAGTGTTATGGGGATATATTTGAGATGTGTGGTTCGAGGCGATCCTAGTGAGCCGATTAGCGGAATAGTCACAACAGGGTTAAATACCCAGCTCAGGGTGAGACTAGGGTAGTTTGGGAACCTAGTAAGCATTCAGGATTTATCGGGTAACGGGTAGTTATTTGATGATTAATTGGGTGTGTCGAGATTAATCAGGGATTTATAGGGCTACTTGAGGTTTAGCGGGAAAATGGTGGCAAATGACGTTATCGCCCTTTGGGGCATTAAAGAGTAAGGCTTGAAGTTATGGGCATTTCATCTTTTGGTGGCAATGGATAGACTTAGTCACTTAGAAGCTATCAGAAGCAACCAGATGACACACAAAACACTCAGCAACTCTGTTTTCTTCTCTCTCTCGTTTCTCTCTCTCCCTTGAGCCTTGAATGGGGTTGCATCATTTTGGAGGAGTTGGCTTAGGAATTGAAGGATGGAAGCTTGGATTTGGTGAGCTTGGAAGGGATATAGAGCTGAGGAATTAATCAAGGGCCAGCCTGGGGTCATAATTTGTAGTGAGGGTAAGTAAATTCCTTTGTTCTTATTGAATTTCCAATTTGGTTTTGGTATTTTTGAGTTTTGAACTCAAGGATGTGATTTTGAGATGTGATGGAGTTTTGGCTTAGTTGTTGTTGTGGTTGTGTTGCCTTAGGTGTAGTATTGAGGCGTAGATGTTCAATTCTTGCTTTAGTTTATATTTAGGGTGAATTCTAATGATTTTGGCTTGGGGAAATCGCAGGAAAAGTTCTAGAATTTTAGCGCTCGCAGGGTCATGCCGCGGTGTTGCTCTTAGAGCATCATGGCCCGCATGAACTCAGAGGCCTAGGGGGTTCGCTGAACCGCCTTAGCGTCGCGACGCTGGGTAGTATGCGTCATGACATGTGTCTAGGGAAATGAGGGCTCGGGCCCTTTGACTTGTAGAGGGTTGCGGCATTTGCTAGGGATGTCGCAGCTCAAATAGAGGACATTGGCCAGATAAGAATTTTAAGCTCGGGAACTCACACCTAAGGGCTCGAGAAGGATTCTACTACCTGGTTTAGTAGAATTCGTGGTCTCAGGGGCTAGCATATTATTCCAAAGCTTATAATTTGTTTAGGTTTTGATGGTTATTCATTATTGCGTTGTGACTAGGTTATAATGCTAAGGCTCGAGATTAAGGAACGTGCTCAATATCGCTTTATACTTTCAGCTCGAGACTCAAGGTAAGAATACTGCACCCGGGTTGTGATCGGGGCTCGGACCCTTGTTAATAAATATGACTATGACTATGACTATGACTATATGTGAGAATATGGCTATAACTGTATTTGAGAATATCTGGTAGAGCATGCTGGTATATGCTGCTTATGAGTGCGTGCTGTGCAATATATTTGTGATTATATCTATTCTGAAAGCCAGCCTAAGGGTGTCAGGGGCCGATAGCAAGCGTGCGAAATGCAGCCCGACCTAAATGTGTCAGGATCTGCTATAAGATCAAAGCATTCGGCCTAAGGGTGCCGGGCCTGAACTATATACAAATAAACTGAAGTATCGATTGCACTTAATTAATTAAATTGATTGTTGAGATTGGATTATGTGTTTGATTGAGCAGATTATTATTGCTAAGCTTATTGCTTATATTCTGTTGATGATTGAATTTATTAATTTGAGTTACTGTATTATATGTTGTTGCTCATTTGTATCTATGGATTTAAGTTTTCTTATTGAGCCTTGGCTCACGGGTGCTATGTGGTGCAGGTAAGGGGGAAGGGAATGCGTTGGACCATCCATGAGTTGGAGAGCTTCAAGGGCGGTGTGTACATATGCAGCCTACTCGACCGCCACGGCCGGGATAGCCTGGGGGGAACTAGGTTTGAATCCTATTTTGCCGCTTAGGATGGCTAATTTGTATTCCATTTGTCTTTTATAAACTTAATATTTTAATGAAAAATAATTACTTCGTGGACCAAAATTTTTAATACCTAACCTTGATCTAGTCGTTAATTACACGTATAAGTCCAAATGACTCGCTTAGCGAGTTAAATACTATTTTAAATACACAATGTAACGGTCTTAGCTAACCAGAGCGTTACATAAATCCTCTTTTAATTTATTAAATTTATTAATAAATTATATCTTTTATTTTTAGAAAGAATACAAATAATTCCCACTAAGTGTAAAATTTTCATTTTTCACATTTTTAATTACATACTTTGTTAGGTCATAACTTGACATTTACTTACTTAATTATTACCAAAATTTCCCAATTCAATATTTGGTATGCCATTTAGTTCTCAATATAATATTAGCTTAAAAGGAGCATTTTTTATTGGTGAAAATATTTTTCAAACATTGAGGTAAAAATGACATTATTTTCAAGTCCTTATTTTTTCCAAATTTGGCACTTAATAACTCTCAAACCGTTTAGTATTTTGTTACCAAATTTTACAGAAGAATACTAGGGTATGCCAAGATCATCTGTACCAAATGTTAGTAGAAATTGGGTTTATTTTCCCTATACAGTAGCTGTCCAAACTTGGTCCCGAAATTAAGAATACGAAAAAATAGTTTTTTACCTAAACTTTGAAATAGCATAACTCACTCATTTCTAAACGTTTTTGAGTGTTTCAAAAGCTAAAATTCATGTATTCCATCTCAAAAAAATTACAGAACAATTTATTTTTTACAAAATCAGTTATATAGTTGATGCTTGACCCCTTGGAAGTCAAGGCTCAAAACCTTTTTTTTTTTTTTTGGTTTTAGGGTTTTCAACAAAACCCTTAGGGATTTTGGGTCCCTATTTTCACAATCAACATACAAGCATCATAAAGATTATGAAGTGACTATCATAGCCTTATTACATCACCAATAAGAAATTGTAAGCATTAAATACACAAAATAATGCTTAAAAAAAACCATACAAAAACAACCATAAAAAGTAAACGTTTTACGTCTTGTTGTTCTTGCTTTAGGTTTTGATGTTTCTACTAGCTTTAAAACATTCAAAGCCTTAAACCAACTCCTCCAACAACATATATAGTTATTTATTGAAATATCTATGGTTAAAAACTTTATAAAAGTCAAGTTTTTGAAACTTTTACCCTAGGGAAACTCTTCCAAGATCAAGGCTTAAGCTTCCACGGTTTCTTAGTTTTTTTGGTAGTTGAAAAGGGTGAGAAAACTTGAGAGAAATTTTTTGAACAATATGAGAGTGTGGGAAGAGGAGAAGGTCGGTTTGGGGAGGGTGGAAGAACCTAGACAACACAAAAAAAATATCTAAAACACTTAAGGGTCTGATTGGTTCGCGATTAGAAAACTGTATTTTTGAAAAGTGAGATTCTAAAATGAAAATCTGAATTTGGTAACTAAAATCATGTTTCTGAAAATGTGATTGGTTCAATGTCAGTAAACTATTTTTGAGTTTTAAAAAAATTAATCTGTGATTGGTATTAAATTTGAAAATATAACAGAAACTGAATATGTGATTGGAACAGCTGAATTTGAATATTATTTTAATTTTATATATTTTATATACATAGGTTGTATAATATTAAATTTTGATTTACCAATAGATTTAATTAAGTAAAATTTAATTATATTGATAAATTAAAATTTAATAATAATTATTGATTAAATTCATAACAATATTGCATTGTCATCTATAAAAATATCAGCACAGCTTATTTTTTAATTGTGCATAAATGTCATAAAATGTTCCATAAACAATTTATTACTAGTGAGAACATACTCAAGTCATAAAAATTGGCAAAAATAAATAAATAAATACAAGCAATGATACAAAGGATAGGAGTAGAGAGAACAAACAAATCCTGATTTTGATTTTAAGTTTTTGGAGAAAAAATTACAAAACAGAGAAAACGCAAAATTGTTGTTTTCTAAATTACAACACAAAATTAGAATTCTGATTAGGATATAGTTTTCAAAAACAATCTACCAATCAAATATTTTGGTAGGTCCCACAAATTTTAAGTTTTCAAAATCATAAAATCATTTCCAAATCAACTACCAATCACACCCTAAATATTTTTACTTTATGTCACTTTGTTCCATTAACATTAATTTGATATAATTAAAGCTTAAATCAATTTTCTATAACATTTTTCACTCTTATAAAGTTTAAAAAAAAAACACATAATAATTAAATTAAATGTCTCTCGAGTTTAATTTAATTAATCACACAATACAGTTAAACCTAAGGTCCCTTTATCGAATAAAATTCCACAATTAGGCAAAAATTTAAGCATTTAACACAAAATGCCCTAAAATATCCATTTCCTCTTAGATTTATTATTTTTGACCAAACTTTAATTTTTATGAATGTATTTTAAGCCCAATATATATTTTTCATAGCTTATCATTTTATTTTCTGAGATTTTTACCCGATTAGGGTTTTTGGTTCGATCCAAGACCGAAAGTCTTATCTTGACTTTTAATCACACAATTCATAATTTGGCTAGCAATAACTCATGGAATAAATTCTAAACAAATATAATATTATTAAAATTAATATTCTTAACTCGGGACAATCCCGACCCGAGGTTTAAAGGTACCCGAAACGCAGGGCGTTACACTAATAATGGTAGATTATGGAAATTCATGTTTATTCAATCTAGGATTCTATGTATGATACTATGATGAAAATCATATTAGTATGTTGCTATTGGTGTTTTTTTATTTTAAATGATTGATTTATAAAAATTGTAAAACTTTTTAATAGAACTTGCTAGGATTAATTTTAAAATTTTGGAAATAATAAAGAGATGGAAGCATGTTAGATTTTGGCCAAGGCTTGTATTTTGAGGGTGTATTTTTCTTATTTGATTAAATTGTTGTTACATGCCAATTGTGTTATTGAATCTATATAGGTATATAAGCTTACTAGGTAAATTTGTTATAATGGCTTGATAGAAAAAATAAAATTGTGAATAATGGGTGTATCTTGCTTTGCTTGCTGGATTTTGCTTAGTAGTATGGTAAATTTCTTTAATTAAAATGATAGAAAAGTATGTTTTGCAAACTCATGCCTTAGAATTAATGTAATATAATTCTTTCTGAAATTTTTAGGTTCATGGAAAAAGTCTCTTTTAAAATAAAAGATATAAAATATATGTTTGATTAATTTAGGCCTTAGAATTTATATATGAAACATGCATTTTCCACACTTTAAAAAAATGTTATTTCTCATTCTTATTAATGCAGATTTTTTTATTATTATTGTAAATAATTAATTAAGTAAAACTATTTTTTAAAATGGGACTAAGAAATTCATTTAGGTAAATGGGTTGACAATTTGGATTTTCCAACTTAGTTTAAAATTTTATAACTTAGATGTAAAATGTGGTGACCTCAAAGTCTTCAACTGTTAAAAGGTTAAATTAATTAATTATGTTAGATTAATTATTTTGTGAGAAATATAAAGGTTGTCATATTTTATTTTTATTTAAAAGAATAATTGGGGTTTTATTATTTTAAAACAAATGTGACTTAGGTGCTAATGAAATAAATAATTTTGTGAAATAAAATCTAGAATAAAATCTTATGACTTAAGGAGGTAACATGATAATATTAACAATTGGTAAACTAATTCTTGCTGAATTTTTAAGAAAGTGGCAATAAAATGAACACGTAGAATCTATCAACTTCAACGCTAATTTTAAGAACCATCCCACGTAGGCATGCTACATGAAAGTTTACTATTACACTCAAATATATGTTATTTAATCAAATTCATAGTTCCTTATTTGAAATCTTTAAGAATTACCTAGTAGAATTGACATTATTCTTTTATGATTTTATGTGACGTTGTTGTATGAATAGAGTTGCGGTGCAACTTATGCCATGCACACGTGGGGTATGTATGTTGGGCATGTGTAATCTTACATGATTTTAAGACAAATGTTTGATTGTGATTTTAGGCTCGTTGAGAAATACCCCACACTTTATTTTTTCTTGGACTTGAGGTAAGGAAGTTAGCTAGAATTTTCTATGAATTATGTTGTGAAAGGTATGGACTATTATGTTGCAAAAGTTATACTGTTATGGAAAGTATAAGAGTTGGTAAGCTAAAGTGTTATGAAAAGTATGAATTACTATTTTATGTTATGGATTGTTGTATGTTCGCTTGTATGATGTATGAAAAAGTAGTAGGTTGTTAGCGTGCTAAACGCGACACAACAAAGGAGTTACTAAGAATGTGACATAACTCATAGAGCGGACGCGCCGAGGTTATTCGAGGAACAAAGTTCCTGTTTACCTCATAGAGGAGGTCTTACCAGGTTATGCTTTTGGTGGTTACCTCACGGTGTGACATGGACAATAGGGGTGCCATGTTCACATGAAGTATAAAGTATGGTTATTGTTGACGCGGTTTTTCGCGAACAGTGAATTATATGAATAATTAGGATGGATTAGTGCTTAATGATAAACCGTACTAAGAAAATGATAATGATAATGCTCAAGGATGTTGGCAATTAGCTACCAAGAAATGATCACTCCTTTTTACATGGTTCGGAGGTTAAAATCCCCCTAGTCCACGAGTCGATATTATTGCTATAAACTTCTCTCTATTTTTACAGAGTATTTGCATTACAGAAAGAATCCAACCCCCTACACTACCTAGGATCCTGGTATTTATAGGAGAATGATCTCTGGGTAGGTATTGGGGTCATCCCGTGATCTCTTGATCCTTCACATCATTTCTGCAACATTGATGATTGATATCTAAATTTTACATTGAAGTGTGGTCTAATCAACAGATAAAATAGGTAATGGGCCGCATGGCCTAAATCAGGCGTGTGGTTTCTGATCACACACGTTTATATTGCGTATCCGGGAATTCGGGAATAAAACAGACATGTGATGTCTATTTTATGCATGTTTATATTGCGTGGTCAACTTTATAAAGACCCTGAGGTACGTCAGACCTTTGGCGTACCACGAGCTTAAGGTAATGTTAGCTCGTGCCTTTTGATGCCATATTTCACGAAATGGTTCCAGGTGACAGGTTACTAAGTGTCTCATCAGCTCAAGCTATTTGTAAAGGGGATGGTACCGAATGTCCTCGGTTGAGAGGTGAACACGTGGTGCATAGATTATGACTTTTTATTAGCTCGTCGTACCCGAGCTGTCTCAACAAGGTACGTGCTGATTTTCAGGGCGTACAGTTATGATTATGAATATGATACGATATGATTATGAAATGAATATGATATGGTTATGGTATGGCATGCTATGAGTTTTACGATACTTATGTTGTCTTATTATTTCTCGAAATTGTTGCATTTGTTTGTACTTCCTATGGGCTTTTAGCTCACCCCTTTACTTTCTCCCTTTTAGGTAGGAAATAGGGTTTCTCCTAGGCACGGATAGTGATGTGGGAAGTTTTGATGTCTAGGCATGTATGACGTGGGGTGTCCCATGAATGGTTAACGATCTAGATGAGCGCCAAGAAATTTATGAATTTATATGTTATGTTTTTTTTACATCACTGAGAATTATTATTTTATTTTGTTTTCTTTTTTTTAAAGACTACATAAAGATACTACATTTTCATTTTAAACTATTGGGCCCAACTTTCATGTTTTGACAAGGCCCCACTGAACCTTTTCTCTAAAATGTTATTTTTCATAATAAATATGAAATGAGTGACGTTTTACAAAGTAAATAGATTAGGATGTTCTTACAGCATGGGGGATCTTAGGCGCCCCTACCCTATGACCATTTCAGGATGTTGCATCTTTAGGGTTTTGGGAAGAACTTTGGGGGGGGGGGGGGAGGGGGGGCGCTTGGGGGACAGTTCCATCACTTAGATTGATGGAATTGGATGTCTTGAGAGCATGGGATTGGTCCCGGATTCAATATTTTGATTTAGTTCTTAATGGGAGTACCGTTTATGGTTGTGACTAGGATACCGCAAGGCTCGAGAGAAAGTGGTCGTGCTTGAGGTTACCTCATTTCATTGCCTAGGACTTGAGGTAAGAAAACTAGTATATGCACATAGAGCAAATTGGCTGGTGCGCTTAGTAGCCTTGAACATTCTATGAATATATGGTATAACTAAAATTAGTCCAACGTGTTGAACGTGGGGTCGAACGTCCATCGCATTGAGTGTGGGGTTGGTCAGCAAAGTGTGTGGAACGCAAGTCATGAAGGCAAGTACAGTTGAGAGTGTGGTCCCCAGTTGCCCGACATGAGTCATGAGTTGAATGCCTGTGTACGCATCTCGTTCGGTTGGGTCGTGTAATTGATTATATGATTAAAATGATTATCATTGCGAACTGTGGAACGTGTTTACAATTTATATGATTGAAATATATATTTGATATTTGTGAAGCATGTGTTTATTATTTTTTTAATATTATGATTATTGTTAAGCCTTGTGAGGTTTTCTTGCAAGGCCTTGGCTTACGGGTGCTCTATGGTGCAGGTAAGGGCAAAGAAAAGTTGGACTAGCCATGAGTTCGAGGGCTTTGGGGGCATTGTGTACATATGCGGCTTGCTCAACCACCACGGTCGAGATTACTTGCAAGAACTAAGGTTGAACCCTGATTTTGTCATCTAGGTTGGCCCTTTGTATTTATTTTGTATATGTATTAGTTTATAAACTCGTTTTGGGATCCCGTGTACATCGTTACACCTTTTTAATGAAATGATTACTATTTGACCAAAAAATTTAATACATAATCCTCGAGTTAGCTTTAATTACACATTTTAAGTCCAAATGACTCGTTTAGGGAGTTAAACACTATTCTAAAACACACAGTGTAACGGTCCTGGATTAGTGTAGCGTTACAACTTGGTATCAGAGCTGCTAAGGTTTAAGGGTTCCTAAAAACTGGTTGGGCATGTACACTTGTCGCTAAAGATAAGCTAGACTCACGGTTCAGTAACCAATGAAGTGGTTATTTTCTTAACTCCTTAATTAAAATATATGTACCTTATTAGCATGCTAGAATAGAGGCATCATATATATATTGTTGGAGTAAGGCCTATTAATTGATGCATGAATGATATGGACATGTGTTTGAGCACTATTTTTTGGGTTTCATGCCCTTAATAAAACCATATTTCTTATGTAACACGTTATTATTATCAATAAAAGAAGTAGAAATCATTTTGTTTATTCAATCGCATTGTTCGCTTCTTTTATTACGTGTTTATTCAATTAATACAAACATTCAAAAAATCATGAACATATGGGTGGTTACAATTATAGTGACTAGGTCACAATGAAATATAATTGTAGTTATATGTTCAAAAGAACGAGTCCGAAGAATAGATCAGTGCATTGGATTTTCACTGATTAGGAAATCTACGATATGATCTACTTACACATTTGGGGTATGATGCTTGTCCAAGGCGTTGACCAAGTAGATATGATCAGATGTATTTGATTACATCGGACTAGGACCAATATTTATTATTGATTGATAAATAAGTATCGTTGTTATCGAATCTAATCAATGTCACAACATTGACCATAGGTTAAGTCGATCTTAATTATGAGTGATAATATCCTGCTAATTATATTATTTAAATCTTTTGACTTGTTCGTTACTAGCTTACCCTACGATCTAGCCCATAGTTACATCTTGGAGATTTAGTGATCATGCAAATTTGATACGCAAGTATACGTAGTCGTGTCAAGTAATAAAGTCTGTAAGAACAAAGATCGTCCCATAGAGACTATTAACCAATTAACAATAATTGATTTTCAAATTCTATTTGGTGAATTAAAATTTAGATGAATAATTGAAAATTTAAATGAATACTCTAAACTATGAACAAAATTTAAATAACTGTATGCAAAATAATGAATCAACTAATTAAAATCAATAATAAAAAGCATAGGAATTAATTTCATCAACTTTTCATTCTCTTAATTTTACTAATCAATTCTAAATCTCTTCTTCCTATTCTGATAGCAGGTTAATATAATCGACTCCTATTCTTTTTCAAGATATAAGATCCCAGTCTATATGCAGGTTTTTTACATTTTTGTGATAAACTTAAACATATAGAATGCATTAAGCATGGAAACCCAATTACTACACAAGTCATACAGGTACTTTCGTCCAACATGCCACCTATGTCTATATAATGATAGCATATTCAATTCTCATCTTTCGAATTTTGAATCAAAACAATTAAATCAAGTAAATAGTGATCAAGTATTTACCATCATTAAATAAGCACTATATAGATTAGAATAGAGAAGTATCAATAGAACATCATAATAAAATTAAATTGAAATTCAAGTGACTACATTAATCCCTAGATGAAAGATTTAGTTCATAGTTAACATAATGAAAATAAACTTGAAATAAGTATTCATAGAAAATAACCTAAAGAATTCAGATGAAGAGACAAATCTAATTACATCAACCTTTTCTAAATCTAGGGTTTATAAAACTAAAATTGCTTGCTAAATTCGAAGAATAAAGTCCCTTAAATAGTTTTCCAAGGCTCCCAAGTGAAAAGATTGTTTTGTCCTTCAAAAAGTGGCTAAAATTTTGAAAATCGCGTCGATAGCGCTGTAGCGCTAGGTTTTAGGCGTTGTAGCGCTATTGACAGAGTCGAATTGCCTCAAAATTTAGTGCACTAGCATTGTAGCGCTAGTATTGTAGCACTACTCACATATTCAACACTTCCAATTTTCCCTTTTCTAGCGCTGTAGTGCTGCTTTGTTAGCGTTGTAGCGCTATTTACAGAATCATTACTCAAACATATTGCTCCCAAAAGACGCGATTTTCCCAAAAATAACTCCATTAACTTCCACTTTCACTTCATTCCACTCTTTTCACCATCTTAGCATGAAAAACCTGAAACATGAACAAACGAGCATAATTCTGCAATAAAATAGCCCTAAACTAATGAAAATCTTCATAAAAACTAAACCCTAAACGAGCCTAAAACTCGTTTATCATTTAGTAGTGTAATTGAGTGGGAGTATTATTCATAGATATGAAATCTATAGCTTCTGTATGAGAAGTGAAAAGAAGATTTCCTTAATTGCTTTGTTCAAAAGGTTAAATGATTGAGATATCATTTCTATGATTAAGTTCACAGAAATATCATTTATAAGGAACTTAGTGGGTGTTAAGGATAGAATACTGATGAGGGTAAAACGGTAATTTTCACCCAGCTCGTTAGTAAGTCATTGATAGAGGATTGACTGATTGTAATGGTTATAACAATAAATAACGTATTTATGGTTTGGAAAATACGTTCTATGAATTCAAGAGTTCAATTCCGAGTCTATAGTGGAGTCACGAGGAATTAATAAGGTAGAAAAATTATTCGTAAATAAATTCACAATAACTTATTGGAGCCTGATTTCATGGATCCATGGCCCCTGCATCACCTTTGAGTAAATCATCTAGAATGTCTCAATTAATTGATTTAATTATCAATTAGGATTGTTTAAAGTTGACTGGGTCAATTTTGGAAAATTTACAAAGATATGAAATTTAGAGAATAATAGAGAATCTTTGGGTAAATTTATTCATATTGATAAATTGGTGTCAATATAAATAAGGAAAATTAAATCAAGTTTCAAATTATAATTAGTTAATTTGAATAAGGATTTAATTAATGAATGAAAAAAAAATAAAAGGTTTTGAATTTAGGCCCAATTAGGATTTAAATTCAAAACAAAGAGATTGGGCCCAAGTCCATTTGTGGAAGCCCAAGGCTTATATCTTTTTGTTTATTATTTTAATTAATTTAAATTTAAATTTAAATACAGCCCATTAAGTTGTATAAATAAGGAATATGATATCTGGGGTTTTCTTGGGTAAGTGAAAACCTAGACACTCTAATCATTTCTTAGCCACTATCTCTTCTTCTTTTCTAGATTTCTATCTCATGTGTTGAGAACCAACCCACACTAGTTCTAGGTTGATCAAAGGCTTGGTGAGGAAGACTCTGTTGCTGATCTAGTTCAATTTCTTGATAATACTTTGCTACAGAAAGAAATCAAGGGTTAGAGAGATTGAAGGAAGGATATTGTTCCAGTTCCGCTGCGTATTCGTAAATTTCTACATCTTTGTGTTTATGTTAATTTATGAATCTAATGTTCATATGTATGTCATGTTATTCTATGTTTCTATTATGTGTTTGGAAAAATAATAGAAAGCATGCATCTAGATTTAAATTCCAAGATCCTACAATTGGCATCAAAGCCAGGTTGCCTAGATCTAGATGTTAAGAATGCATGATTATATGTATTTGTTGACATGTTTAATTTTAAAAGTTTAATTAGATGGTACATGAAATTTGATATGCATGTTTTGAATTTTTATGTATCATATTGCTAATTTAAGTTGTCTTATTTTTCATGCATTTTGAGATCTTAATTGATGCTTGGTAGAATGCACATTGAAAAATTGCATAATTATTTTTGTTTTTGGTAGTTGGCGGCTAACATTATTAATTTTGAATGATATATATACATATATAAACCCTAGTTAGGGTTTACGTAAACAAAAATAAAATTGATAACTTTAATTGTTTTTGTTTTATACAGCAACTTTAATAAAAATAAATTAAAAAATTAAATAAAATTATTGATTAATCTTAACTTTTGTTTTATGCAGCCGTATATATGTTTATATATATATAATATAAAAGTTAGTTAAGATATTTTTTTGTTGTTTTTGTGCTAAAGAAATATCTAAGTATCCAATTTTCAAAAAAATTGAGATATTTTCTTTAATGGCAATTAAATTAATTTTATGTTTGATTAATTATGTGGTAAGTTTTCAATTGGGAAAAACTTTATGGTAATTAATTAATTTTGATAACTCAATTAATTATTTTAGATATTGATTTATTTTAGCAATTAATTTATTTATTTTGGTAATAAATGTAATGATCCATAAAATTGTGTAACATGTCATATATGTTTTCATGTTAGGCCCATCCAATTAATAAGAAAATTAACATATCTAGCATCATTATTAAGTTATTTTTTGCATTTGGGCTTTAAATATAAGTATAATGATGACTCAATTTTTGCTTTGAAAAATGTGAGAAAACTCAAATAAAACTTTCGTAAAATGTTAGGTTTTATTTGGGCCCAATTGAACATGTAAAGTTTAAATTCTTCTCTTGTGGGTAGTTCCACTTGTGAAGGCCCATCTTCTTTACATTACTAGATTGGGCTTAATTAATTGAATAACAATTAATAAAACGAAGGTTCAAATTCCTGTCTTTTTGGGCTTTGTGTGGAAGTTAGGGAGCCTTAGTAGTGGGTTCGACATACTAAACCCAGCTCTCCTCCATGCAAGCTCGAATTGTTAAGGCCCATTTACCTAAGTCGGACTTAATTGTATTAGGTTATTCTTTTTAGTTGGACCTAATAATTGTTAATTCTAATTTTTTGGATTAATTTTCAATGGGTAATTTTAAAATTAATGGGAAAATTATAAACTATGGTTTATTGATTATTTTAATAATTTGGGAAACCCAAGTTGGTAATTTTCAAAATAATAAAATACTAAATCGAGAAAAACTAAATAATGAGTGTTTTAAATTTTGAATTCAATCTCCACCGTTGGTTTAACGAGGTTAGGGTTTAATGGGGCCTGATGGCACTTAGATTTCGTATCCCTACGAAAGGTGTTCACCGGACTCTTAACATGGTTGAATTTCTTAGGATAGATGGTTATAGATGTACCTTATATAGACTCATCCCTACGATGACTATTGGAATTAAGTCTACGATAATCAAAACTGTGGATCAAACTCATAAAGTAAGAGATCATTTGTTTTCGTTACTTTGATCAAATGGATAGCTTATTAATAAAAGTCTAGGAAGTTTTATTAATTGAGATGTTTCTCTATTTGACTAAGTCAATATTTGTGCTCTCGCCTACCAGGACACATAGGTTCATGGCTAGTTGAAATACCTAATAAATAGAAAGATATGTTTTTAGTATTTACTTATCTTTAAATATTGTTTATATGTTGTGTTATTTCTGAAACTTATATGAATGAATGTTAGTCGAACAATACGTTGATTTCTACTTTATTGATAATTGTATCACTATGGCTTCCAACCCCATTATCTCTCTTCTGTCCAAGGAGTTGTTAACTGACAAGAACTTCATGAAATGGAAGTCTAATATCAACATAGTGTTGATCAGCGGCAAATCAAAATTCGTGATGACTTAAACTGAACATGACTTTCCCGGAGAGAATGCCTCGAAGGTCGTGAGGGAGAAGTATGATCGTTGGACTACTGCCAACAACAAGGCCAAGGCCTACATGCTCGCCAGCATGTCAGAAATGCTAAGGACTAAGATGGAGAATGTCGAAACTGCTGAAGACATCATGGAGCAACTCCAAGTAATGTTTGGGCACAAGTCAACGCAAGCTAGTTTCGAGGCTACCTAGAAGTATGTGAACAGTAGGATGGCACATGGCCAACATGTTCGTGATCATTTTATTAAGATGATGAACTACTTCCAAGAAGCTGAGCTGCATGGAGA